>NC_056731.1:1086584696-1086799696 GCF_019279795.1 Protopterus annectens | reverse complement strand
GGGCATGGCTTCATGTATTTCAAAACAGTGTGACGAGTTTTATTATTTATTATCTAGTACAGTGTAATTATATTTTATTTGTATAAACTATTTTACTCGATTACTTCTATGTAGCAATTCAACTATTTTATTGGTGAAATAAATAATCCATTGGGGTTAATATTACTGGCTTGATATCACTTGCAAAATAACATTTTTCTGAATTTGTGATGGTGTAAATATATCCCCTATCATAAATGTTATTCTTGTGATAAGTCCTTTTCATCTCTGTAACACAGGAGGCAGTGACTTTTTCTTAGTAATGAGTACCTATGACTGAGTAGTGAAGTGGGCTCATGGGAAGAGGCTAGTAGGGAACTTATAGGGTAGACGGGTATGATGACTATAATAATTGGAAAGATCTCCGACAAGCTGACAATCAGTAGTCAATAAACTACTGAAAATCACAGTTGTGCTGGTTGATAAGGAATATATACTTTACACATATCACAGACAGTATTGCCTTGACAAGACAATTTCCTCAGACTATAAACTCATAACTCACTAAAGAGTTTTGGCATGGATATTCATGAGTCAGTTAATGAGTGGGAAGAATCATTTGTGCAGTCTGAGAAGGACTACTCTGCAGACATGACCATTTTGATGATGTAGTATGCAGTTATTGTAACTGCGGTGGTGGTGCTGCGGTAGCGTTGTCGCTTCACAGTTAGATGTTGCATGTTCGATTCTCAGTTAGAGTGTCTTCTGTGTGTCGACATGCATGAATGGGCGTTCCTTCACTGAAGGTTGTGCGTTAGGCCTGGCAAGCCAACACGTAAATCTCTACTGCCAATCATTAGCGGACCGGAGTTCCACTGTGGCGACCCCTAACTGGGAAAAGCCGAAAGACAGTAGTATGCAGTCATTGTAAATCAATTTTTTGAAAATGGTTAGCAATAAATTCTTAGATATGCAAGTTATCATGCTAAGGTGATAATATGGGTGCACTGCTGGATTAATGCCATGCATATGTCAGATATAACCAAGGTGATTGGAATATGCATATTCTGCATATAAGAATTTAGTTAAGGGGTACCTCAACAGTATTAATCAGATGAGGCTTGTATGACAATTCTGTGTCTCTGAAGCATGGCTTAAGATAATTTTGCTCAATATGCCAGGATTGATGTGTCAGTCAAATGTTTTATATTTAAAGACCAAGACTGTGGCATTTTAGGTTTTTCCTTACCCTGAGATACCACAGATTCAGAATTAGTAAACATAAGTAGCAAAAGTATGCACAATGTGGTTCCCCCAAAAAATTGTTTTCAAAGGGATTTCTGTTGTTTCAAATGAAATGTTTTAGAAAATATCACTCTTGTGATCCCACTTATGACTAGTGATCACACTGGAGTTACATTTCTGTCATGAAGACATCTGAATGCTGGTGTAGGGAATGTAGTTTTCGCTGGAGGAAGTTATTTAAATCCAAAATATAATATAATAATTTAAAAGATAACTTGTTTGTTTAGTGAAGTCAATGCATGCTGATATATGAAAAGTACTTTACTATAGGCCACTCATCACATTAGTATGGAATACAACTGTAAGCTACTGAGAAAGAACATGAGCAGCAACTCATACCCTTCGGATTCAACAGGAACGGCAAATTATAACGAGAACAGTGACATGTTTGCAGAGGGGAGGAGTTTTATTTTATTAGTACTTTTGCAAAACAACTCTCTATAATGCGCAATAAATTACCCTCTTCTTATCATCATTACTACCATAAAATTAAAAAAAATAATAATTGAGGAACTTTATGGAATGATTTCATTGTGATAAAATTAACTATCACAGTTACTCACCAACAAATTGGCTTTTTAATGTGAGCCCTGTTATAAAAAAAAAAACTCTATCATAAACAGTACCCATGAATGTAAAACATACATATTGTTTAAAGGAAAATGAACAAAACAAAGCAGAGCTGCGCATAAAGAACAAACAAACAAAAAAACAAAAACTCAAGAAAATTAAATTGAAATAAGAATGCTGTTTCCAAAAACCAGCGTGTAGCAATGATCGCAACCTGTCTGAAAGACATTTAGGGGAAGACTGGACAAAAGAATGTAAGGGAAGCTGTCAAAAAAAAAGAACTGTGGTAAAAGAAGAGTTGGGTATTCCTGAACAATGCATGCAGTCTGTTTTGTCATATATCATTTGCAGTACTTTGAAATCTGCTTTTATTTCTAAATGCATTTATTCCTGTCTGTATTCACTGCTTCCCTTTGCTCAGATAAAAAGTGCAGTGATAATTTATAATCTGTAGGTTAACTGCAAGAAAAGTGCCATTTGACAATGTGGGGATGTTCACTCACAGACATGAGTACTTGATTACCTATTGAATTCTGTTTTTTAAAGTTATTTGCCTCTTAGTTTGATCTAATCTCTCATATGCAATTCTTCCCAAGTACTTTGCCTACAGATAATGAAAAGAAGGATCTAAAATCAGTTTTGATAAAAGAGCTTGATGAGAAGATGAACAAGTGAAATGCAGAATAAATAATAATTTGAATTTGCTGTGATGTGCTATACTATGATTTACCTTTTCTAACAGTTTCAAAATGTATTTTTCTTTTCAAATGTGACAGTCAAGCGTTAAGCAAAGATTTAGCCAGGTTGCAGTGTAAAAGAGCTCCAAGAACCCACTCTATAGAGCAAGTGAATACATCATTCCTTAATGACCACATGGGCTGCTGTACCTGCAGTTAGTACCTAAGCATATTTGAACTCGTGCTATTACTTTGCCCTATAATGCAGATGTCTTCTGTGCGACTCCAGTTCTCTGTGTTTGCAGAAATTCCTTCTCATCATGATAGTACAACTACTGCATTTTGCTGGTTGTAAAGTGTCTTTTGAGTTTCTAATACTATGCTGGGAACTGACCTCATTCCTAAGTCAAAGTTTGATTAAAGTTCATGAAATTATTATTGTTTAAATCTTTGATGTGAGCCAAGAGTACTCTTTGTAGCACCCACAATATGCCAAGAAAAGACTAATTCATACTGAGTTGCATGTATGAACACAAGTTTGCATTTGAAGCTTTTTTATAGTTTTTTGTTCTGCATGTATTTTTCTTTTCTCTAATTTCTCACTTAACCTTTTTGAATATCTCATATATTGAAATGCTGAACTTCTTGCATAATAATAACAATACATCATTTCTTCCTTGTCTTCAGTAATCCACTCCATCATCTTTATGGGTCTTTTCTGACCATTGTACAGCAGTATAGACTGATTGATGTTACAACTGTATGAATAAAGTCCACATTCACTGAGACTACTATGGTGATATGTACTGCATAGTAAGGGCTGATCTGTGGAACAATTTTTGTTAAATGCTCTGAGGTTCATAGGTTCATAGTTAGGTACTAGGCTATCGGCCCAAGGGCCTACATAAGCCTAGCCAACAAGGTTCGCTGGTTTATGCCACCCAAGAAAACTATTTTCCTGTGCCACTGTCGAGCAGAGACACAGAATTGATCCCGGGGTGTATTTCCTATTTCACATCCACTCATCAAGATTTTTCTTGAAGAGTGCTAATGAAGAACTTTGCTTGACATAGATGGGTAGCCTGTTCCAGAGTATGGGAAGTCTCTGGGACAGGAATCTATCCCTCCAGCATGTCCTGTTTATTGTGGTGACAAGGTTTAGGTCCCTAGAGCGTGTAGCTCGGAGGGATTGGGATTTCTTTAGGTGTAGCATGTCCAACAGCTCTGGGTTTGACATTGCTTTATATGTTAGGCAGAGATCACCTGGGGGTAGGCGATATGCTACGGAGTAAACTGGAGTTTTTTGAGGAGGTCAGTGTAGGGCATTTGTTTGAGACCAGTAATCCTTTTTGTGAGGTACTTCTGTGGCCTTTCCTGCTGCTGCAGATGTCTTGTGAGGTACATTCCAAAAGGGGCGTTGTACTCTATAATGGGTCTAATGAGTGTCGAGTAGAGGGGAGCAATGACCTCTTTTTTCCTGGATGAGAACCCTTTTATGATGAGGTGTGCCACGTAGAAGGACTTCCTGACTACTGTGGCAATGTGACTATCAAAGGAGAGACTACTGTCCACCTGGGTCCCAAGGTCTCTTATCACACATTCAGTGTTAAGTAGATTGCTGTCTATGTGGTAGTTCATGGGTACAGAGTTTTTACCAAAGGAGATGACACTGCATTTTTTGGCATTAAGCTTGAGGCCATGGCTCTGAGATCAGGCATCTGTCTTAGCGAGGCCCTTCTGTAGGATGTCCACATCATTTGGGGACTTGACTATGGCTTCTAGTTTGCAGTCATCTGCGAACTTCATTAGCCAGAGGCCTTCTGTGTTAGCCTGTACTTCAGAGAAGTAGATATCAAACAGGAGAGGTTCCAGGACGGAACCCTGTGGTACTCCACTTGTCACTGCTTTGAGGTCAGATTTGGAGTCTGCAACTTTTACAGTGTGGGTTCTGTCAGTGAGCCAGTTGGCAACCCACCTTGTGACATAGGGATTTATACCAAGTTTAGTGAGTTTAGCTATAATTCCAGAATGGGGGATGGTGTCAAAAGCCTTGGCGAGGTCAAGATAGGCTGTGTGGACCACCTTATCCTCATCTATGGCTTTGGTGATTGCCTCAAAGAAGTTGATCAGGTTCAGAAGGCATGATCTGCCTTTCACAAACCTGAACTGGGTGGGATCCAGAGTTTGGAGGTTGCCAATGTCTTTGTTTATGAGTTCCATGATGATACATTCCATGGCCTTGCAGACCAGGCTCGTCAGGCTAATAGACCGATAGTTCCCAGGATCAGTGGTGGCTCCCCCTTTGAGGAGTGGGATGACTGTTGCTGGTCACCAGGGCACAAAGACTGATGCGAGGCTATTATTGAACATGGTGCTTAAGTGGGGAGCCAGTTCGTTCTGAAGTTCATGTAAAATGCAGCCTGGGATGTTGACCGGTCCCATGGATGCTGTGTTTTTGGCTTTAGAGAGTGCAGCTTTTACCTGCTTAGTTGTGATTACAGGGACTCTGCATTCTTTCTGTATAGATATGGGCCCTTTAGGGGGTGAGAGGGGGGTAAAGTTAGCACTGAACCTATCTGCCAGGATGTTGGCAATATCAGTTGGTTCTGTATTTTTCATGCCTTTGTGCTGTAACCCAGAGCAGATCTGGGTGTTGCCATCGAGATTCTTGACATAGTTAAAGAATGCTTTGTGTTTGTCCTTGGAATTAGTGGAAATTTTGTTTTCATAGCTAGCTTTGGAGGATCTTATAAGGGATCTCAGCTTCTTACTGAGGCTGACCAGGGAGCTCCTCCACTCATGGGATTTTACTCTCTTTTGTAACAGTTTCTTCCTTCTGTTGTACAGTTTGTTTATGGCAGGGGACCACCAGATTGGCTTCCTTTTTTTGGAGGAAAGCATCTTGATTCTGTTTGAGATAGCACAATCCATGCACTCGTGTAAGTGCTTTTAAAGTGCATTTGTGTAGGATTCAGCAGTTGTAACTGTATTGCCCATCTGCATGGGTGTCATGAAATTCAACACTCCTGTCTTAAGAAGCATGAAGTTGGCTTTGGAGAATTTTTTTCTGTGGTTTCCTCAATGAGGGGGGGGGCGGGATATGGATATCAAGGGTGATTAGCTTATGGTCAGATCGGACCAACGAGGAGTTGACTTCAGGTGTGGAACACCAGTCACTCATGATGGTAATGACTAGGTCTAAGATATTGTTGCCCCTAGTGGGGGTGTGGATAAGTTGATCCAGGGCATTGGAGTTTATGAATTCCAGAAAGCATTGAGCTAAGGAGTTGGTACACGAGTAGTTTTTCCATTTAATGGTGGGGTAGTTGAAGTCTCCCATTATTAGGGTGTTTGGGTGAACCCCAATATTTTCCAGTACATCAAGAAAAGAGGAGTGGGAATACTGGGGCATGGTGGGGGATCTGTAGCAAGCTACAGTTTGGATTGCAGTTTTGCCCAGAGTTAGTTGCTCTTGGATAACCTCGGATGCATTATGCTAAGCAACTAGCCTGGGGGTGTGGATATCCTTAATGAATATGGACACACCTCCACCTTCGGTGTTTTGGTCAGGTTACATGGCCAAAAAGTGTGGTATGAGTTATAGCCTGGTAGAGCAGGTTCTCTGGAGCCTTGAACCAGGTCTCAGTCACTGCACAGATATCAATGTTCTCCATTTTAAGGAGTGCCTCAAGTGAGTGCATTTTGAGATTTAGACTACTAGCATTGAGTAGCATTACCCTCAGTTTTTGCTTGCCTGTTCCTGTTATGGTGGTGAATTTGTTATTTGAACCTTGCCTAAGAAAGGCTCTATAGGGGCAGCAAGAGCCTTAGCCAGTATCCAGAATCTCAGGGGCGACAGGTTCAGGCCATCTGTGGCAAAGCATCATGGTCTGTCGACCATGTCATCTCAAGCAGACAGATACTGGATCCCCTTAGAATGACACCAGAAGCTTAGCCAATTGTCGAAGTCAGTCATTTTGTCCTTGTACTGTGGTATCATTTTGGGCGATGGCAGAAAGCTACTCAGGGCTAGGGTCATACCTGCCTGGGCTACAAGATTGGAGAGCTCTTCCATGTCTCTTTTTATGTAGTCCAGGGAGGTACGTCTCAGGTCATTCACACCAACATGGACAATGACAGAGTCATATTTGCACTTGTTGTGGAGTGACCTGAATGTGTGGGTTATGTGGTGGATCCTGGCACCCGACAGGCAGCTGACAGTAACCTTCTCCTTGTTTAGCCTGGTGAGTGGGATATCAGTGTACCTGACTATAGAGTTGCCTATGACTAGTGTGTTGGGTATGTTGTTTTGCCTTATTGGCTGTGGTTGAGTGGCACACTGAGTCTGTGGGCTATGTGTCATTTGGGTTGCGTTGGGGATGGAGATTGCTTGCGTTCTTGCTTTGGAGGTCTCTGTTGCTTAGACAGATAATTATTGAGAGCCTCCACGAATGTTTTTGTGTTACTATGTGTGGATTTTGGTGGTGTAGATTTAGTGAGACTATGTGATGAGTGTGTTATGGTGCAAATGTTTACCTTCTCCTCATGACTGTCAAGTTCAGTCTTGGTTGGAGAGAGCTTTACCTTCAGTTTGGCTAGATAAGTGCATCTTTCACAGGTTGTAGTGTTGGGTGGCAGGAGGAGAGGGTTGTCTGTGTACATGAGGCAATTTCTACATTGCCTCAAGATGCCCAGATTCATCAGATAGACAGGAGAGAACACTGGGAGCTGAGCCTTGGACATGCCTGAATAAAAAAAAATATTTTCCTCTAGATAAGTGAGGAAAATGAGTACAAGAGTTGTTTTTCTCTAAGCAAGTGAGAAAAGTAAGTACAAAAACTGTTTTCCTCTAGGTAATGAGGAAGATTGAGTGCTATAATAATTAGTAGCTTATTTAGTGCTTACAAGTTCTGAACAAGTGCTGAGCATGAATAAGCAAATTTAAGTGCTAAAAATAAGAATCTGTATCTGCACTAGACGAGTTACAGGACAGAAACAAGTGCAAATGCAGGCTTTCAAATCAGAAGTTGAGAGAGATGGAAGAGATTCCCCAAATAGCCAATAACTACAATTTCTGGGCCAGAACCACTCCTTATGTGGTAGACAGGTTACCTAGTGCTTACCACTCCCACTGATAAGCTAGAAGGCTTCCCTCCAACACAGAAAGGCTTGGGGGGCTCAGAAGCTTACATACAGTCCTGGATACAGCAAATCTGTATGTGGAACACTAGTTATAGGAAAGGTAGGAAACAGGCTTGCAGTTTTTTTTTTTTTTTACAGAGAAGTAGCAAAAACAGTTGTAAAAACAATTCACATGCAGTGCAAGCTAGCACACTTGAGTATGTAGCAATATTAGATCAAATACAGTTTAAAAAATGCAATTAAATTAAAAAGGACTAAAAGCAAGTGCAGAAAGAGTTTATTAGGTAGAATGTGGTAAAGAGATGGGACTGGGGGAGTGTCCCAGATCAAATCTACGTGGGGTGGGCAACTGCAAAAGCCACCAAATTTAAACTACAAACCAAAAATAGGGTGGGTGGGTCGGACAAAACAGTTTCAGCAGAGATCTAAGCAACAACTAACCGTGCAAACTGTAAAACCAAAAAAATATACTCAGCTCTGTATATTTGCAGATCAGTCTCTCAGAACAGTGAGACTACAGTTTCAACAGAGATTTAAGCAACAATTAACAAACTCTATAATCAAAAAAATATACTCAGTTCTTTATATTTGCAGATAGTCTGGAAGGCAGTCTCTCAGAACACATGTTCCAGCAACTGATTTTTTTAGGTTTCTGAATACTGAAAAGAATTGTGGGTTGTCCAGCATAGTGATAAACATACAGTACATATTATGAAGACAACACTAAAACTTTAGAAGCTATAAAGGGGTATCTTAAGAATGACTGTTTGTCATATGCCTGTTGACTTAGGGGACAGTGTGCACTTTGAATATACCAACAAAATACAGTATGGCATTAATGATAATTATTTTTAAATTACATTTCATTTTGGTTTTACCATCATTACTAAGGCATTCATGTAGTGTTTGCTTGTTTAGTTATATTCTGAAGAAGGTATTTAAATAAAAATATGAAGTAGAGTTTTATTACCAAGGAGGAAAGATGGTGCAAGAAGAATATGATTTCTGTTTCTTTTTTTTTTAATTATATTTTTATGGCATATTTATTCAGTGCTGTGAATAGTTAGATGGTGTTGTTTTTAGCAGACTAACATTGGACAATAATGCACCCATATGAAAATCTTATTATCCAAAAATGCTTGTTATACTTTTACCGTTTTTCTAAGAAGCACATATTACATAATCTAGTGTTCACTTCAAACACAAAATCCCTCATATTAAACAATAAACCTTCAAAAGTCTTTCACAAGACTTGCATGTCATTATAAATGCAGTGCAATAATACTCAGTAATGCGCTGTTCTTAAGACAGTAAGGCACAGCATATCAGAAAATGTAAGATTTTCATTTTTTGTTTATATGTCTAGGTACTGCCTAAGCAGAGTATACATTGAATTACATCAATTCCTCCATCAATGATCCTAGGAACTACATTAGCAGAGTATGCATTGAATTACATCAATTCCTCTGAGAATAACAATTTAGTTAATACAGAAGGCAACTTCAACATCTTGCAGTTGCATATGAGCACATAGTTCAGAATAAATTTAATTACAAATACAGTTTCCTAAAATCAACGTATCAGTTTAATGTCACCCAGAACCATAAGGCAAAGATTTAATGGATTAATTGAGCAAATGTTATAGATATTAATTGCTAAATCATTGTTTAACCCAGCATATGAGGTATTGTTTAAAAGTTTTTTATATGAAAACAGCTAGTAACTCCCTTGGTGTGCCCATATTGCTTCCCACATCTAAGAAAGTCCATCTGCCACTTTTAATTCAGTAGCAGAAAGCCCATAACAGCAATCCTTTTCCCTCATCCATTTCTGTAGAAGACAGTAAGTGAGATATGCTGATCTGACTTGCTGATGCACAGAGTGTTTACATGCAGCTTAGGTATTATTAGTAAGATCTCTCTTGAATATGACTGAAATACTTCCTTACACAGCTGTGTCAGTAATGGCATTGATGTCTGTTATTTTTAAATTATGTGAAGACAGAGTAGTGTTGGTGACAGCAATGAACAGCTGGAGTGTAACATAGCTTCACCCAGCATCTGTGCACATTAATGTAAGAATTAGTTTGGAGAACATGATTTATTGCTAATAACACACTTGTTTAACTATGATATCTTTGTGGTCATAATGCCAAACAGACTGGAATAATAGGCATTATCAGTTCATTTTTACATTATGAGGTATTGCTCAGATTAGATTTTATTAACACCTTCAATTATTTAAATTATTAAAATACTGTATGCTTTCACATTATGGCATTCATGATTTCAGAATGAAACAACACTGGTAACCAAATACCTTTTATTTGTTAGTTTATTATTTAACACATGTAATGTCAAATGAAAATTGTTACCTTTCAGTATAACTCTCCTAAAATTATACACTTGTACTCTACAGTTATAAAAATGCTCAAAACTATTTAAACTTCATGCAGAAGACATGTCATCTCAAAAATTCATAGACAATTTGTCAGGCATGCAGAGCTGCACATTGTGGCTTGTATGCTAGACAAACCTGACCCATTTCATGGTCCAATGTAGCTTAATAGTACAGATATGCAAATTATGTAGCTGGGACGAAGTCTGTGCTTAACAGACACATTAGAAGTCTGGCTGCACTAAGGACACTTCTGTAGTTCAGAAGTCATGCACTCTATACTACAAAAAAATTATGCAGAAGAGCAGTGAAAAAATTCATACGTAAACATTGCAAGATAGTGACCTACGCTTATGCATTCCAATGAGGGAAATCTGTGTAGAGCAAGCATGACAACTTACCCCTCACAATTTATCAGTCTCGGTAAATAATACTGAATTTGTGTATGGGAATATATGGGTGCTTACCAGACACACATTCAAGCATTCACACGTAAGCCCCAACACACTTGCTCACACTTATAGAAATATTCTCCCACATACCCACATGCGTACAGACACACACATACACACACACATACACACACACACACACACACACACACACACACACACACACACACACACACACATACAAACACATTAACTAATTGATTAATTAATTCATTCATTCATTCAATCACATTCATACTCCTACAGGACATAAACACATCCACAAATATACTCATGCAGCCATGTACTCATATTAACCCATAACTCTGTTATACTGACCTATACCATAATACTTCCATGGGAGAGAATGTGAGAATGCCATCATAAGACAGCCTTCTCTTTTTCCTCCTACAGAACAATTTAAATTGAAACAGTGATTCTCTAAAAGGACATGCTAAGTTAATGTAACATCAACACTATTTCTGTGAGAGAACACATGGCTAATTAGTATCCACATGTCCTCAGGACTGCCCCAGTAGCATGCAGCCTCCCCAGCAGCACTGCTTTCCATGCAGCTGCCCCCTATAAGGGAAAACCATAGTAGGAAACTGGTCTCTGATACAGAAAAACTTGCTGTGATGTGGAAACCTTTTGAGTTAAGACTGTTGCATCACCATCACCCTTTCTAAATCCAGACCTTTATTACATAACATAGCAAGCACTGGGAGACAGTCTATTCCACATATGTAGTCCATTTAGCCTAAGACAGCTGCTCCCATATTCATCCATACCGGAATCCCAAGTTCCATTAAAGGCCCCAAGTATATTAGATCCAGCCATCCATTCATGCAGCTTATTTCCATATTTTAACTACTTACACTTCAAACAATGTTTTCTCATATCAAAATTAAACAAATTAAAACTTGTTTCACTGCCATGCTCTCCTTTTTCCGTGATAGCCTTCCTTTTGAGGATAAATTCCATCCAGTTTTGCTATTAGCACATTATATATTGATATAATTTCCCCTTTTTCCTTTCTCTTTTCCAAAGTCTCCATTAATGTTTCTTTATATCCCATGCCTCGCTTCCCTTCGCAGTCCTGGTCACTTTTCTCTGTACCTTTCCCAGCAATGTCGTCTACTTACTAAAACTTCCCTGCTAAAATGCACTGTGTGCATCAGTATTCTCATGTAGCTCACTAATACTTTCTAAAATAGGATATTTACATTACTAGAATGAAACGTGGCACACCTTTGCTGTTGGAGCATTATTTGTACTGATACTACAGTACTGCTCTGTTAATGAACTGCTTATGTATGTACAGTGTCTGAAAATGAATACTAATAATAACAGAGGTGGGATCAAACAGCATTTACACTCTAGATCAGTTTTTATTAGAGAACATCACTAAAAATACAGATCAATTTAATGCTGGTTACATGAAAGAACTTTATAAATCTATTAAACATTACAGATAAGAAATATACAACCCAAATAATTTAAGCATTTAAAATATCTGACTTATATTTTATCACAAGCATTTGATGATTTCATTGTCTGTAACATAACCAAGAAGGGATGACATCTGCTAAGAGTCAGCAAGGTAATAGTCTTCACATGTATCCCAATTTCAGGTGATGGGGATGCACGTTTTTTCCTTATTTGTTTAACATGGATTTCTTGGACATAAAAGGTTTTGGTTTTGCCCTAAAACTGAATATATGTGTTTCAACCCAGGTAACATACTCCTGTAGTATGAATATTCCAATCTATGGACATAGATTTCTTTGAAACATGGCAGACTGACACTCAATCTCAAGATGTCCATATCTTTTTTTTTTTAAACATCCTTATTGAATTACCACTTGTGACATAAGCAAACTTACATTTATATAAAAATCAAACCATATTGAAAAGGCCACTTATGAACATTATACATCACATATATTATTCTATACAATATAATCAAACCAGCATTACATAGACTGTTCAAATCCTGTCTTTTCTTAAACTTCATTCTGCCTCCAAAACATTTCTATGAATGTACTTTTCCCATAATTTCCATTTTTTTATGAAAGGAACTCATACTCCACTTCCTGTTCTTTTATCTCTGTTGCAATATTCACTATTTCAAGTATGATTAGTTTAGACTTTGATTTCCATTTTCTAGTAATTGCTTTTTTTGCCATTTACCAGAATTAAATATAACAAAGCCTTACCATGTCTAGGAAATTCAGATTCTGCATCCCAGCTAAAAAAAATAATTTCATTAGTTACACTCATTTGCTCATCCAGTATTCCTGATGGAGTACTCTGCATGGAATTTTTAAAGTCTATAATCAAATGAAAAACAATGATTTTCAGTAGCAAATATGCTACAGAACCACAACTCAGATAAAAGTTTAAGTACCATTCAAATAAAAGTGTTTGACATTTTATCTGGGTTATGGTCCTGTTACTGAAAATCATTGTTTTTTTAATTTGATTATTGTTTTTTGCTACAGTGATAGAGCGTTCCTTTTCTTAATTTTTAAAGTTTGCCAACTCATTCTACTCCCAAAACATATGCTTCCAAATAAATCTTTATTCCTCAGTACACATCCAACGTTTGCCATCTATATGAGGAAGAATTCTTTGGCATCTGCATGGGGTATAAAAGTACCTATGCAGATACTTAATTTCAAAAGTCCTAAATCTTCCAGACTTTGTTGCATATTTGCGAGCCACACATATGTCCTCTGATTTATTCATTGTGAATTGCTTATCTAATCTTTCTTCCTAATGTTTTCTGACCTCTTCTGATTGATTCCTATAGTTATCATGCAATATTTTATATGTCTACATATTAAACTTTTTAACAACACTTTCTATACTAGATTCAACTAAAAACTCAACTAGTGTAGGTCTTTCACTTCCCAGACAGGGAAGTCAATCTGTAGCCTGCAGTCCAAATGCCTTCTTGATGCCTTCTTGGTTTCTTCCCATACTATTACCTTCCCCTCTCTAATTATTTGATCCCAGTACCTTGTTTTTTTTGCCAGCCTCTTCCAGTAAATTCCATACCCCTATTGTCTATTCTGTGCACCCTTACCTGCAGTCATCCCTATCGGAAGAATCTATTTTGATATTGTATAAACTTGTCCAGTGTTCTTTTGTAACTTCAAAAGCATTAACACAGCCATCTTGCTAAGTCATTTTTTAAATTACATTCAAGCTGCATGATTGTGATTGTTGGGAAAGAAATACAAGATTTAATCAATGTTCCATCAATACTAGGTTGTTTGACTTCTCAAAATGGCATGGCATGCTAAAAAGTGTACTGTGAAGGCTTGATTAAAATTTGGATCAGAAATATGTATTCTGATGACGTGTAATGAATATGAAGATTTTAGATTTTTTTCTTACTGCCTTGGGCCGTTTATCAGATGTTTATTATATTCCGACAAATCTTGCAGTACCGCCTGTAGAACATTGTTCTAAGAACATTATGGGAAGAATGTTTCAGTAGATTTGTAGTCAAGTACTGTGCTGGACTTGCCTCATGAAACAATAGGTTTAATTTAATATCAGAGCCAATTGAATGAATCTACAGTCTCATTACTGTGGTGAAACTAGATAAAATACATATTTGTGTCCATCCACATTAGTTGAATAAAGCTGTAAAAAGCACTCTCTGATTCATGCTACTAAAGAAATTGTACATCTATATGATATATATATATATATATATATATATATATATATATATATATATATATATATATATTTATTTATATATATATATATTATTATTAGAATCTCAGATGTTGGCAAATAAGTCCTGATGAGGAAAGTTCCAGGCTGTGCATTTCCATTTCACTTGCAGGAAAGATATAGATTTCTAAGAATACCAGTTTGCATTTATCAGAATTGGAGGTTCTTCATAAGGTAACCTTTGGGTCAGATGGTGTAGCTACTACAAATAATGAAATGTGGTAATCCCTGTATAAAATACCTTTTTGGCAACAGAAACTTGGTATTAAGTATATGGGATAGAACTGTTGATCTTATGATTATTTCTGAAAATATCTAAAAAATGAAAACAACAAAATAGTTTGACTTATAATACAAACATGTGCTATCCACACTAGTTTAAACACGAGAAGTATATTGGGTCTCATGTTTAGATTTCTTAAAAGAAAAGAAGAGGATAAAGATATGCCCCTCTCATCTTTTAACCCACAACTTTCAGCATCTTCCAGTACACATATGTTCAGACATGCCATTCTAGTGCTTTTAAAACATGCAGAAGGTATATTATCAAAATCACTACAAATTATAATTATTGCTAGATGTAAGAATTTAACTTCTCACATTGCAATTTGTTTCAAATTACTGCACACTATTGAGTGGTTGCTGGTGTTTGAATGTTTTCTCTTGACTATTTGTGCAGCCGATAGTTAAAACAAACAGTAGTTGGGGCTTCATTTCCTGAAAGGCAAATGCATGCATAAAATAAGATTACACATGCTGCAGAATAATGGTTGCATGCATTAAACTAGGTAAATAGGGGTCTATATTATATGCTCGAAGGTTTAAAACTTCGACTCTCATATGATCAACACCATATGAGCGAAGTTTTAAAACTTTGAACAAATAATAAAAAAAAAAAAAAAAACTTACCTGAATGCTCCATGCAGAGGGGAACCATCCTACACCCCCACACCCCCCGCTACTTAAATATACCAACTCCGAGATCGCACTACATTGAAGTAAAGGGAAATATTCCCTATGGCGATCTTCATTGAAACTTGCAAGCTTTCAAAAGTTTGCTCATATGGTGTCAACCATATGAGGCTTGAACTTTTGAATGTTTGCGATTTCTAATGGATCCCAGTAAATTGCAGCTGCTTCCCTCTTTACATTTAATGGAAAACTATAGCTGCCATCAATGAACCACACAAAGCAATTACTAGACAGGGAATGGTAAAGAAAATGTATTCCCTTTTTTTATTTATTATTTCTTGAGTGTGGTAGGGCACTGATCCAAGTGGACTGTTTTCAGGTTTATCCTGGGAAAAGTAAACACAAAGGAATAGTAGACAAAGAAGTAGTTTACAGAACAGTTGAAGAGTGCAAGTACAATATTTAGGAAGCAAAAACATCGCATTTTAGAAGTCTGTCTAACATAGTGGGAGTCTATCTAATATAATATCCAGCATGCAAAAGCAATTTGTCAGCATAGTAAAAGAGTTTCCGACAAATTAGGAATACATCTAATATCAATACATATACAATTCTATTTAATAGGTTATTGTAGGTTAATTTGGGATACAGTGATAGGATGGTAAGGTGGGTGGTGGAGGACACATAAAAGAGAAAGAGATAACCAGAGGTAAGTGGGTACTGTGGGGGGGAGGGTAGAGTGTGGCAAAAGGATATATGGAGGAGAGTACAAAATATAGAGAGTAGAGATATAAGAGATGCTCTAACATGGATGCCTTAGTGGGAAGTTATGACATGACTGCAGGGAGGAAGGGAGGACAGAGTGAACATAATGGAGTTATGACTTTAAGCAATGCCTTGTGGAGGAAAGCATTTACAAGCTGATGTCTAAAATTGGGTAAGGAGATGAAGTCTCTTAGGTTTGCGCGGAGTAAGTCTCAGTCTAAGGTGCCATTATTGAGAAGCTGTTGGTGGTGTGGAATTCTGTGAGTGGAACTGAGACAGAAATCGACAATTGTGATCTAAGGTTGTAGAATATGGTTCTTTGAGAGAGTCAGCTGGAGAAGAAGATAAGGGAGTCCTACTATGTGGTATAGGCAGGCTAGGAAAGTGTGCATCTTTCAGTTAAGGAAAGTCATTTTGCTAATAGACACTGAACAGTGGCATTTTCATTGTGGGTGCTAATGTGATGCCTATAGATTTGATTAGACAGGGCTTCCAGAGTTGAGTGTCTTTTTTTTCAGTGAGACTTTGGCAATAATAAGGAGGCTGTGGTCTAGCTGTTTTAGAAGAACCCATCCAATTGCTATTCTACCTTCCGGTGGCAGGAAGTATGACAGTTTTAATCTGGAAAGCAGATTTAGTGTTACTGATGTGAAACTGAAAGTTTAGGGATTGGTTTATCTAAAAGGCAAGGTGTCTGAATTATGGTATGGTTTCTAAGCAACATCTGAATTTATGCCTTATTGTCCAGTTTTTGTGGGACTGCAGAGAGTTTTTCTCTTGTGCCAAAGGTCACATTTTTATCTATTTTTATTTATTTATTTTGGGTTTTCATCACAGGTTCATAGGTGTGTGCTAGGCTAATAGCCATGGAGCCTTTACAAGCCTAGCCCATAGGATTTCCCTGGCATTGTGCCACCTGAAATTAGTTCCCAGTGCCTTTGTTGAGTAGAACCAATGGAATGATCCATGGGGTGAATTTTCTATTTCCCATCCACCCATCAAGATGTCTCTTGAAGAGGGCCAATAAGATGCTCTGTTTGACATGTATGGGAAGTCTGTTCCATAGCATGGGCAGTCTCAGGGTTATGAACCTGTCCCTCCAGTATGTTCTGTTGATTGTGGTAATGAGGTTGAGGTCTCTGGAGTGTGTGGTGTGGGAGGGATTGGGATTTCTTTAGATGTAGCAGTTCTAACAGAGTTGGGTCAGACATGGCTTTGTAAGTCAAGCAGAGATTGCCTCTAAGTAGGAGATATGAGACAGAGAATAGTTGGAGTTTTTTGAGTTTGTCTATATAGGACAAGTGTTTAAGGCCTAGGATTATTTTTGTGAGATACTTTTGTGGCCTCTCCAGTTGTTACAGGTGTCTAGTAAGGTACATGCCAAATGGGCTATTGTACTCGATGATTGGCCTAATGAGGGAAACAATGACCTCTTTCTTCCTGGATGCAAAACCATTAGTAATGAGATGTGCCACAGAGAAGGACTTTCTGACCACATTGGCAATGTGGAATGTGGTGGTCAAAAGAGAGGTTGCTGTCAACCTGTGTTCCCAGATCTCTTATGATGCCGTCTGTGTTCAGTGGACTACCATCGATGTGGTAATTCATGGGAACTGAGTTTTTCCCAAAGGGGATGATGACATATTTTTTGGTATTGAGCTTAAGGCCATGGTACTGACACCAGTCTTTGGTCTCAGTGATGCCTTCCTGCAGGATGTCTACATCACTTGGGGAGTTAATAATGGCTTCCAATTTGCAATCACCTGCGAACTTTGTCAGTCAGAGTCCCTTTGTGTTGGCCTGAACTTCAGAGAAGTAGATACCAAACACGAGAAGACCCAGGATTGAACCCTGTGAGACTCCACTCATGACTGGTCTGAAGTCTGACTTGGAGTTAGCTACTTTCTCACTGTGGGTTCTATCTGTGAGCCAGTTTGCAACCCACCTAGTGATATAGGGGTTGAAGCCTAGCTTAGTGAGTTCTTATATGATTCTTGAGTGGGAAATTGTATCAAAGGCCTTGGCCAGATCAAGGTAGGCTGTATGTACCACCTTGCCTTCATCCACAGCTCTGGTGACTGACTCAAAGAAGTCGACCAGGTTAAGCAGGCATGATCTACCCTTCACAAAACCAAACTGTGTGGAATCTAGAGTATGGAGATTCCCTATATCCTTGTTTATTAGGTCCATGATGATGCATTCCATAGCTTTGCATATCAGACTCATCAGGCTAATGGGCCAGTAGTTCCCAGGGTCTGTAGTCACTCCTCCTTTGTGGAGAGGAATGGCTGTATCAGTGCGCAATTCAGTAGGGACAAAGCTTAGATGAGGCTGTGATTGAACAGGGCACACAGGTGTGGAGCCAGTTCATTCTGTAATTCATGTAGAACACAGCCAGGGATATTGTCAGGTCCCATAAAAGTTGTATTCTTGGCCTTAGACAATACTGTTTTAACCTGTGCAGCAGTAATACTGGGTGCCTGGCAATCTACTGGTATTGTGATTGGTCCTTTGTCGGGGGAGAGACGGGTAAAGTTGGCACTGAATTTGTCAGCCAGTATATTGGGAATATCTGTTGGCTCAGTATAGGAGGTAACATTATGCAGTAGCTCAGAGAAAATCTGGGTATTGCCATGGAGATTCTTTACATAACTATAGAAGGCCTTGTGGATGTCTTTACTATCTGCTGCAATTCTGTTTTCATAGCTAGCTTTAGAGGATTTGATGAGGGATCTCAACTTTTTGTTGAGGCTGATAAGGGAGTTTTTCCAGTCTTGGGACTTCACCTTATTCCACATCAATTTCTTCCTTCTGTTGTAGAGTTTGTTTATGGCAGGGGACCACCAGATTGGTTTCCTTTTTTTGGAGGAGAGAGTCTTGGTTCTATTGGGTATGGCGAGATCCATGCATTTGTGTACTTGTTCATACAGTGCATTGGTGTATGATTCGGTGGTCATGCAACTATTCTCCATTTGCATGGGTGCCATGAAGTTAGCCACCTCTGTTTTTAGGAGCCCAAAGTTAGCTTTAGAGAAGTTTTTCATGGTGGTTACCTTTGTGGGTGGGGGGGATGTGGATTTTCAATGTGATTATTTTGTAGTCGGATCTAACCAGGGAGGAGTTGACTACTGGTGTAGAGCAATGAATACCCATGATAGTAATGAATAGGTCAAGGCTGGTGCTACCTCTAGTGTGGGTAAGAATGAGCATGTCCAGGGCATTGGAACTATTGAATTCCAGGAAACGTTGGGGAAGTGTATTGGTATATGAGTAGTTTTCCCAGTTAATGGAGGGGTAGTTGAAGTTGCCCAGTATGAGTGTGTTAGGTTGGACCCTAATATTCTCCAGGGTGCTTAGGAACGTGGAGTGTGAGTCTTGGGACATGGTTGGGGACCTATAGCAGGCTACAACCTGAATTGCTGTCTTACCCAATGTTAGCTGCACCTGAAGTATAAAATGACAAAAACAGGACCAAAGAATACCATTTGATGCCAAAAACAACTGTAGCAAGAATCAAAATAAGAATAATGGTATCAAATATCCAGGCTTCAGGTAAAAAAAAAACACTTTATTGTAAGAAAAAAGTAAGTGCTTTCACAAATTTACAGATTGCTTCATCAGACTAACTAAATGCAACATCACTCCACAATTTAAAGCACTCAGTATCACCTAAATTATCTGTGATATTTTATGTTGGGCTACCAGTCTGCAGCTGTGCACATCCTTTTATGAATATGGAAAAACCACCACCTTTGGAGCTTTGGTCCAAGTTCTGAGACTGAAAGGTGTGGAATGAGTTATCGTCTGGTAGTGCAGGGGTGCTTTCTGCTGCTTTGAACCAGGTCTCTGTTACAGCACAAATGTTGATGTTCAGCATTTTAAAGAGTGCTTCAAGCAAGTGCATTTTGAGATTTAGACTTCTAGCATTGAGCAGCATGACCCTCAGATTGCATTTGTTTGTAGCTGTTACGGTGGTAATTTGGTCTTTGGAATGCAGCAAAAGTTTTGTATGCATTTATGTGTGAGAGCCATAGTGAGAGCATATTTAGGTCTTTTTCAAGTTGTTTTCTTCATAAGAAGTGGGAGGGGAAGGATAGGAAACTTGTCTAGATACATAAGGATGGGGAGGCTAAGCTAAACTGAGATGGAGTTAAAGAAAATGACAATAGTGTGGGGGGCGACCACACTAATCCTTGAAGTAGTCCCTTAGCAAGAGAGGCATAGAAAAGGGGATGAGTTCACTTTCTGTACTTTGCAATATTTGCCTATAAAAAGATTGTGGAATCAGAAGAGGCAGTCTTTGCTTATGCATGATTTAAGGCAGGTTGTAAGAAGTAATGAATGGTCTATCGGTGAGATCTATAAAGAATGTACCATAAGGTGACCCTCAATGGTTAGTGTGTAAAGAGCGATCATGGTACTTCTTCCAGACCAAAATCCATATTAGTGTGGGGAGAACATCCTGTTTTTATGTAGTCTGTGAGTTGAGTGAGGTTGAGTTTTTCCTTTTTTTTCCTAGGGATGGAAGAATGGAGAGTGGACTGAAGTCCTTTGCATCTTTTCAATTATAGCTTTCGGTAGTATTTAACAGTAGCTCTCTTTTTTAATGTCTCCAAATTATCTGGGTTTCTAATATAGTGACAGGAATGGACCCTGTTCCCAATTCAGCGTACAGTTAAAGTTCATGAAATTAGTACTGTTTCAGCCTTTGATGTTTGCCAAGACTGCTCTTCTCAGCAGCTGCAAAGTACCCTTAATTGCTTCCCTCTGCAGTTCATATGGGGTTACCTGTACTGATAGCATGTTTAAATATGCTTGAAAATTCTTTATTAGGTCCCACTTCTCCTACTGCCTTCGGAACTGTCGGAGTCTCTTTATTCCTCATTCCTCTAGTTTCTGCTTGCAAATCCTGATATTTTATGACTTTGTGTCCCTCAGTATGTAAGACATTACAATCACTGGGTGTAACCATTTCAATGATACTTTTATTATTTTTTCATGGAATACTATGGTTTTCTTGCATTCATTTTCTTAACTGTTTGAAGTGGAAAACCCCATGTGATCCAAATTTCATCACTCTCAATAATTCTTTGTGGTTCATGTTTCTAATGTTTCTCAGCTACTTGTATATTATAGTGTTTGCACAATCCCAAATGCAACAATCCTGCCACCTTATTGTGCCTTTAAGTATACAGACTCTCAGGCATGGATGAAATACAGTCAGCAGTGAGTTGGGCATCTGCTTCAAGTTCTGTTTTACACAACCTGCATTTCTCTCTTCCTTCCACATTTTCTCTAAACTTTGGAAACCAATGAACACATAGCCCACTATTCTAGGCTATCATTATTAGCCTCTGGACTTTTGGTTTAAATTCATCACCATTGTTTAGGCTGCAAAATTCAAATATGTTTAATCACAAGATTAGAGACAAACTTTAGAGCAGGGAAAATATTAATTTGCGTACTAGTTAAGGAAGCATGGTTCCTTATTCTATGAAAAACTGTATATCTGCAGATTGTCAACTGTTGTGATTATTTTGCTGCTTGTGTATCTCTGCTACCTTTAAACTACAACAAAAAGGTAAAAAAAAACAAAAAAATCTTACTTTTTTCCCACTTTCTGAAAGTTAAGAAAGTTCAGTTACAGATTTGCTGTTCTGAACTTTTTGGAAGTTTCTAGAAGGCCAGTGCTTGCTTGGGCTAAAGGGAAGTCTCTGTGTTCACCAGTGGGAGTGGTTAACACTGAACAGCCTGCCTGTCCCTGGAGCAGAGGTTACTACCTAGAAGCTGTGGTTTTATTGGCCATTTTGGGTCAATTCTAAACTCCTTGATCTCTCTCTCTTAAAACCCTACAACTCTCCTTTTGTGCAGTTTTGCGCACTGAGCAGCGTTGGGCAGCACTGCCTAAACAGGTTTAAAGTATTCCAGGCTCCATAAAGTCTGCTCTTCACTTTTTCCCTTAGAACTGTTCAAACTCTCAAAGTAATCACTCTATTCTCTTTCTAAAGCCCTGCACTTACTCAGCTCTTATAAGGAAACACTAACTAACTAAAGCACTACACCCTCCTTGACTTCTCATAAGTATTAGGCTCCCGATTGGTCCTTCCTGATCAAGTGAAAAATCAGTTCCTTTCCCTAATCTGATCAGTAAAAAAACAGTTCCCTATACTAATCTGGTATGTCCAAGTGTCAGTTTTAAGGTTACTCTCCAGTCCAGCTGGTGAATCTGGGAATTTTGAGGCAATGTTACAATTGCCTTATGTACACAGACAACCCTCTCCTCCTTCCAACAAACTCTAATACATGTGAGAGTTGCAGTTAAACAGCCAAACTGGAGGCAGAGCTCTCTCAACCCAAGACTGGCACAGTCAGTCAGGAGGAAAAGGTAACCACCCACACCACAAATCCAGTCTCACACAGACCTATTGCATCTGCATACCCAACACATAAACACACAAAATCGTACTCGGAGGCTCTAAATAAAAATCTGTCTAAACAGCAAAGACCTCCTAAGCAGATATCCAAGCAACAGCCACCCCTCAACAATACCCATGAATCACATATCTCACAAAATCAGTGTGCCTCACAGTCACAGCCCTTAAGGGCAAACAACACACCAAATACACTTGTTATAGGGGACTCTATTGTCTGGCACACTGACATCCTGCTCACCAGACTGAACAAGGAGAAGGTCACTGTAAGCTGCCTGTCGGGTGCCAGGATCCGCCACATAACGCAAGCACTCAGGTCACTCCAAAGCAAGCACAAGTATGACTCCGTCATTGTCAATGCTGGTGTGAATGACCTGAGATGTACCTCCCTGGACTACATGAAAAGAGACATAGAGGAGCTCTCTGACCATGTAGCCCAGGCTGGTATGACCCTGACCTTGAGTAGCATCTTGCCCTCACCAAGAATGATGCCACAGTATAAAGACAAAATGATCAGTTTCAACAATTGGCTAAAGTATTGGTGTCATTCAAAGGGGATCCAGTGTCTGTCAGCCTGGGATGACATGCTCGACAAGCCACGTTGCTTCGCTAGGGACGGCTTGCACCTGTCACCCTTAGGCTTTCGTATACTGGCCAAGGCTCTTGCCACCCCTATAATGCCTTTTCTAGGCAAGGCTCAAAGGACAAACCCACCTCCATAGACAACCCAAGAATTAAAAAACTAAAGGTGATGCTACTCAATGCCAGAAGTCTAAACCTCAAGATGCATGCACTCGAGGCTCTCCTCAGTATGGAGAAAATCGATGCCTGTGCAGTAACAGAAACCTGATTCAAGGCTCCTGAGAGCACCCCAGCACTACCAGGTTATAACTCATACCATGCGTTTCAGCCCCAAAACTCGGACCAAAGCACAAAAGGAGGGGGAGTATCTATATTCATCAAAGATGCCTACACCTCCAGGTTAGTGGCACTGCACGAAGCATCAGAAACCATCCATGTGCAACTAACAGCGAGCAAAACTGCCTTTCAGTTTGTAGCCTGCTACAGAACACCCTCCCTATTACAGAAACCCCACTTGGCATTCCTGACAACACTGGAGAATATGAAGGTCTCTCCAAACACTATGTTATTGGGTGACTTCAACTACCCAAACATTGACTGGGAAAACTACTCAAGCCCAAACACGGTTCCTTGAATTTATAAACTCTAACACAATGGAACAACTGGTCACCACTCCCACAAGAGGGAACAACATATTGGACCTAGTCATCACCAACATGGGGACTCTGTGTTCCACACCAGAGGTAAACCCCTCATTGGTAAGATCAGACCATAAACAAATTTCCCTGGACATCCATATCCCGTCCCCACCCCCAGCAAGGAAATCACTGTAAAGAATTTCTCAAAAGCCAACTTTGCACTTCTCAAGACTGAGGTGGAATCCTTCAAAGCACCTGGGCCAGAGGATAATACAGCCCAATCCGCAGAATCCTTTACAAATGCATTCTATGAGTACCTGCAGGAATGCATGGATTGTGCTATCCCAAATAAAACCAAGACTCACTCCTCCAAAAACAAGAGATCGGTCTGGTGGACCCCAGCCATAAATAAGCTATACAACAGAAGGAGGAAGCTACTACATGACAGAGCAAAATCCCAAAAAGGGAAGGCATCTCTGATCAGTATTAGCAAGAAACTTCAATCCCTCATAAAATCATCAAAGGCCAATTTCGAAAGAACAATTGCCCTAGACACTAAAGATAATGACAAGGACTTCTTTAGTTATGTCAGGAACATGGGCGGAAACTCCCAGATATGCCCTGAATTGTTGCATAATGGTACAAAATATACCGAACCTACAGACATAGCCAACATCCTGGCAGACAGATTCAGTGCAAACTCCCCCCCCCCCTTCCCCCCCAAAGGAGCAAATGCCTATCCCAACTGAATGTAACCTCCCTGACATCACAGATGCACAGGTGAAAGCTGCCCTTACCAAAGCAAAAAACACAGCATCTATGGGACCGACGGTGTCCCAGGCTGTGTCTTACATGAGCTCCAAGAAGAACTGAACCCTCACATTAAGTCACTGTTCAAACTTAGCCTTACTACAGGATATGTACCTAAAGAATGGCGTGCAGCTACAGTGGTCCCACTCCACAAAGGTGGTGCCACAACAGACCCCGGAAACTATCGCCCCATAAGCCTGACTAGTCTGGTCTGTAAAGCTATGGAGCATATTATCATGGAATTCATAAACAAAGACATTGGAAGCCTCCAGACACTGGACCCTACCCAATTCGGCTTTGTTAAGGGCAGATCTTGCCTCTTAAACCTAGTTGATTTCTTTGAAACAGTTACCAAAGCCATAGATGAGGGCAAGGTAGTCCACACAGCCTACCTGGACCTCACAAAAGCCTTCGACACAATACCCCACTCGGGCATCATAAATAAGCTTACCAGCTTAAATATCAACCCCTATATCACAAGATGGGCTGCAAACTGGCTCAGAGATAGAATCCACATGGTCAGAATCACAGGTGCCATGTCCGAATCCAAACCAGTTACAAGTGGCATCCCACAGGGCTCAGTTCTGGGACCTCTCTTGTTCGGTATATACTTCTCTGAGGTTCAGGCTAACACGGGGGGATTATGGCTGTCAAAGTTCGCAGATGACTGCAAACTGGGGGCCATAATCGAATCTCCAGCTGACACAAGCATCCTCCAAAAGGGTCTCACAGAGACGGATGCTTGGTGCCAGAGCCACGGCCTCAAGATAAATGCTAAAAAGTGCATAGTCATCACCTTTGGGAAAAACAAGGTGCCCACAAATTACCACATAGGTGGTAATCCATTAAGTACGGAAGAAGTAATTAGAGATTTGGGGACCAATGTAGACAGTAATCTCTCCTTTGATAATCACGTTGCCAAAGTGGTTAGAAAGACCTTCTATATAGCCCACCTTATCACAAAAGTGTTTGCATCTAGATCAAGAGAGGTCATTGTGTCCCTCTACTCGTCACTCATCAGGCCCATAATTGAATACAATGCCCCTTTTGGGATGTACCTTACCCGACACCTGCAGAAACTGGAGAGACCCTAAAAGTACCTCACCAAGAGGATCATGGGCTACAAACAGATGTCCTATGCAGCTCGACTAAAGAAACTCCAGCTCTACTCAGTTGCTTACCGCCTACTCAGAGGCGATCTATGCCTGACATACAAAGCCATGTCAGACCCAGAATTAATGGACATGCTCCACATCAAAAAATCCAAGTCCCTTAGAGCTACACGCTCCAGGGACCTAAACCTCAGCACAAAAATAAATAGGACATGCTGGAGGGACAGATTAATTTCCCAGAGGCTCCTCTCACTCTGGAATAGAATCCAAATTCATGTTAGACATAGCCCCTCGCTGACCCTCTTCAAGCGAAATCTGGACGCATGGATGGGAAATCGCAAATTCACCCCTGGGATTTCTTCCATGTCCCTGCTAGACAGAGGCACATTAAACTAATCTTAAAAGGGTACCTTCTGTGACCTACTTTACAGAGGCACAGTAGGCTAATCTAATAGGGAGGCAGAAGCCAAATACACTCTGGCTAGGCTTATAAATGCCCTAGGGCAGATAGCCTAGTATCTACCTATGAACCTATGAACCTATGAAATAGTTTTCTTTATTTTTTAAATTCTTGTCAGTGGCATTCTTTTTGGAGATTTTGTTTTATTTCAAAATATCTTGTAGTCTTGCATGGGAAAATTCTATATTTGTATTTGCAACCAATAAATACATTTTGATTTCTTAGTCAATGGCATTCTTTTAGGGACAGACTATATTTATTTATTTTTTTTTATTTATTTATTTATTTAAGTTTGATGACCGGGGAAGTCCACTGGGCCAAGAAGAGCCTGTTTTCAGTGGAGGCCCGGGGAGAAAAGCTCCACAATAATTGCAAGTTACATTTCACATATTACAAAAGGACATAGTTCATACAGCTAATTAAACATTTACAGATAAGCTCCATGATATTTGCAATTGACTTGTCACAGTGTTACAAAAATGAAAAGACATTAATTCAATACAGAAATTTCAACATTTACATAAAGTGAATATTTTTGTTATAAACTCAATTGTAGGTTTAACATTTCAAAATATATAGCTACTAGCCATTCGTAAGTTAGGAAAATATTATGCATGGAGAGGGTAATAGTATAATTGAGATTGGAGAGTATAGTATAATAGATATTAGAGAGAAAATTAGTTTTTGGTAGGGGAGGGATTGTTTTGGGTGGGATGAAGTAATAGTAAAGGTAGTTGGATGAGTCAGTGCAAGGTGGAATGGGGGGTTCAAGTTGGAGCGTGGCAAGGGCATTCCCATTTGGAAGAAAGATGACAGAGTAGCTGAGGTTTGAAATTTGTATGGTTAGGTAGATTGGGTAGTTGTGTGGGGAGAGAGTTCCACTGTTTAGCTAAGGAGTGGGACAGCAGTAGATGGTTAGGAGGTCGTGCAGGTTTGTGGACCTGAAGGAGATTTTGTTTTTTTGGATCTGAGTGAGCAGTTCGGAATGTAAGGTTTTAAGAAAGTAGAAAGAGCTGGGCAGTTGGCAGGTTTAAAGATGAGCTTGTGGGCAATAGTGAATTGTAGTTACCTGAGGTAGTTAGGTAGTTCAAGCCAGATGAGGATGAGGAGGGAGTGGCAGTGGTGGGATGCGTTTTTTGAATTGGTTGCACATTTGGAGATCTTCTGGTAAGCAGGATTCTAGTTTGGACCAAAGGCCAAGATGGAGATTGGTGAAAAGAGGGGCACCATACATAAGGGAGGGAAGTAGAAAGGTGGCTGCAAGAGTTTGAAGGGTAGAGGGGTATAGGATGTGGTTGTGCCTGTAGAGGAGACCTAACTTTTGCTGGGTTTTCTTGATTGTGGAGCGGATGTGGATGTCAAATTTTATTTTTTTGTCAATAATAATGCCAAGGAGCTTGGTGTTGGGAATGATTTCAAGGATGATGTTGTTTTTGGCTCTGTATAATGAATGTGGATTTATCAATGGAGTTTTTGGTAGGGGAAAAAAACATTAGTTTGGTTTTATTTGCATTTAGTGCCAGATGGTTAGACTGCATCCAGGTTTCTGTTTTGGACAAGGCTAGTTGGGTTTTTGCTAGGAGCTTGGAGGGAAAGAGGGTTGAGCAGATGATTGTTGAGTCATCTGCATACTGGATAATAGATGGGTCTAGGATGGATTGTTGAAAGTTGTTAATATATAGGTTGAAGAGAAGAGGGCCAAGAACAGAAGCTTGTGGGGCACCTGTGGGTGTGGGACGGAAGGGGGAGGCTGACACTTTCCATTGGACAGCTTGTTGGCAATTGGACAAGTAGCTGGAAAACCAGGTGATGGTGGTGGGAGAGAGGTATAGACTGGAGAGTTGGGATATAAGTAGGGTGTGTGAGATGGTGTCAAAGTCCTTTGACAGATCTAGGAATAGTGTGACTACAAACTTGCCTGAGTCACGTTCGAGGTTTATGGTTTCAACATCATAACTGATGGTATATCCCAATAGTGATGATCATAGAGAAAATATACTGATACTACACACACAACACTATTATATATCCTAAACATGTATAGAAATCCACCCGAATTCTTAAAAATCCGATTATTACACAATAGGTTAGCAATGTTAAGCTACATAGTGTAATTGTGTCTATCCATGACTAAAGCTTCATTTTCACTTGACATAGTGCTAAACTAATGGTTAGATCCATATGTAATAAACCATGATGGTCTTATAGATAAGTAGATGTTGCCCCTTGAAAATAAAAACAGATCTGTGATAAAATGTTTAATCCAATATTTACATATACCAATGGGTGCTTTGTCTAGGGGTATATATTTATAATTCTAAACACCTAAGTATTGTAATGTTAGTTAATTATACCCTTATGATGCACACAACCATATAAAACACACCAGCCCGGTCCCACTATTAGGATATCTATGATATGTATGAAATAATTTGCAAACCATGTCCTATAGATATAATAAATTAGTCAACAAAAAGTCATAAGCTATTAAATAAACCATTTGTATCAAATAAACAGTTCCATATAAACCGGAACAATGTTTAAGGTCTACTTATAGCCCTAAGTCATAAGAGACTGTGAATTAAATTGTTGTTAGCCCTTAATAGCACGTCCAAAGTATATTCCGATGTTAACTAATACATCATATCATAGTATTACTGTGTGTAGAAGTTTTACCCAGCATTGAGTTATCCCAATGCTGCTCAGTTTTGCCCCCCTAAAACACACAATCCACCAAAAGATCAATTTGACATATTTCTTATGTAATACATAAAAAATGAACTGTTTCAAAGACTTTCACATCGTATGCATATTTTTTAAAAACTAAAATAGTTAGACCCAAAGCATTTGTAACGATAAATTGTCTAACAATCCGGCTTAATATAAACTGAAACCGTATTTCAAAGCATCCAATGTAGTCCCGGACTCCATATACATAAGGAAAACACTCATATAGTCACCAAACAGTTCCTTAGTCCCTAATCCAACAGATAGAAGATGTTTCAAACAATTCCAAAGCGTATACGAAAAAGGGCGCCACGAGGTTCACAAAGATGGTCGTCGGCATTTCCCAAACAGTATAGTCTATCAAGTATGCTCACAAAAGCTTCCCCAATTATTCCAAAGTCAATAAAGCCCAAAGATAGTGCAAATATATAGGACTTCATTACATACTAGTTTAGTTTTTGTTAGGTCTAAATGGTTATTACTTGCTATGTCTTTAATTTTCTAACCAGCTTGTGGTTGGATTATACCAAAATGCTATTGGTTGATGGTAATTATAAATTGTAAGGAATGTTCACAGATGTCTTTCTGCTTTTTCACTGAAGAAGGCTATAGAGCCAAACCCGGTTTGAAGTTATAGGCTGTTTGGCAATTATATGCCTTTTTGACATCTTTTTATTTATTTAATAAAATAATTTATGCTGCATATGCTGGCCGTTGTCGTTGTCTTCAGTCTTAGTTTGGCCGAGCATACCTAACTTGCGAGGAGTTTGGTTGGTTTCCACATGAGTAGTTTTCCCAGTTAATGGTGGAGTAGTTGAAATTGCCCACTATTAGGGTGTTGGGTTGTGCCCTAATATTTTCCAGTGTATCAAGAAATGAGGAGTGGGAATCCTGGGGCATGGTGGGGGATATGTAACAAGCTAGAGTTAGGATTGCGGTCTTGTCCAGAGTTAGTTGCACTTGGATAATCTCGGATGCATTATGCTGAGTAACTAGTGTGGAGGTGTAGATATCCTTAATGAATATGGACACGCCTCTGCCTTTAGTGTTTCGGTCCAGGTTAGGTGGCCAAAAGGTATGGTATGAATTATAGCCTGGTAATGCATGGGGTGCTCTCTGGAGCCTTGAACCAGGTCTCTGTCACTGCACAGATGTCGATGTTCTCCATTTTAAGGAGTGCCTCGAGTGCATTTTGAGGTTTAGACTTATAGCGTTGAGTAGCATTACCCTCAGATTTTGCTTGTTTGTACCTGTTACAGTGGTGAATTTGTCATTTGAACCTTGCCTAAAAAAGGCCCAAAAGGCACTATAGGGGTGGCAAGAGCCTTAGCCAGTATCCAGAATCCCACGTGTGACAGGTGCAGGCCCTTGGGACATTACACATTGCCTCACGGTTGCTATATTGCAACTTCACTGCTCTTATTTACTATTGAACAAAAAGATGCAAGTAGTTAAGGTGTTAAGGTGTGTGTGTGTGTGTGTGTGTGTGTGTGTGTGTGTGTGTGTGTGTGTGTGTGTGTGTGTGTGTGTGTGTGTGCGTGCGTATGTGCATCTGTATGAATATATTTTAAATGTGTGTATATGTATACATGTGAAAAGAACTGCTGAAATTTTTGTGCATAAGACACATATACTAATTTCATAAGCAAGCCTCTGTTTTTGCTTTTCTTTTTTTCTAGAAATGTTATGAACACTGATTTATTGCTTTTTAAGAATGAAATTCCTATTTTCACAAGATGAAATTAGTGACACTGTGGCTCCTACTGAAAGTCTTGCTGCTTTGGCCACACCCTACCATTTGGATTAGTATTAATTTTACAAAGTATAACTGAGTACCCTTTGTAACAGCCTTAGGGTAGCTGACTGGTGGCAGTGTGATTAGCTCAGAGTCTGGGCAGAAAGGGGTACAGCTAGTAAATCTGTGTCAGCTTTTACCAGGTGTGTATGTGTCTGTGAAACTCAAGTATCAAAGTGTGTGTGTGTGTGTGTGTGTGTGTGTGTGTGTGTGTGTGTGTGTGTGTGTGTGTGTGTGTCTGTGTATGTGTCTGTGTGTGTGTGTCAGCTGCTGGAAATAGGGACATAGAACTCCAAAGTAGTCAGTGTAGAGTTTTGTGTGGGTCTGGAGAGAGAAAGAGCGTCCAGATCCAGGTCTGGAGTATGCTCCCTGTGTGCTCTTAAGGGAAATTGTGCTTAGTACAGGATCTGCATCTGAAAATACTGTGGGAAGCCATATTTGCTATTAGCATCCCTCACCATAGTTAGTGGTGAGGATTGAGTCTCCTTGATTGCTGGCTCTGAGTAGGGACCTGCCACATACAAAATGGAAAAAGTTATTGCTTAGCAGCACATGGATGAGTCTGCTCATAACCCAGTGATCCCTGAAGGATTCTATTACTGCAACTGTGAGAAACTATCCAACTGTATTATGTTTTATATATCTATGCTTGAAACTCTGTTGTTTATTGTATTCAGTATTCTCCTATTTTCTGAGTTATTATGTATTATTAAATATTTTAATAATTTTCATTGTGGCTGGTCTTTTAGCGAATACTTTTAACATCTTGAGAGTACTTATGCTTGTTTTAGTGACAATGTGGCTGTTCCTGAAAGCCTTGTTGCTTTGATCACAGTGTACCATTTGTATTAGTATTAATTTTACACAGTATAATTGGGTACCCTCTGTAAGAGCCTCAGGGTAGCTGGTTGGTGCATTTATAAGTCATATAGCACACCAGTTTTTCAGAGTTCCCTCATTCAAGTTTTACTACTGAATTTCTTGGCTGCAAACACTTCATTCAATCACACAGAAGCTGCAAGCAAGATAACCACTGGAATATTAAAGCCAACTGTATTCTAATATATATTCAAAGAGATTTTCAAGTTTTAACCAATCACAATTATAGGTTTACATTTCTATAGAATTAAATAGAATGTTTATTTTTTTTCTTTGTTTTTGAAATATTTATAAAAATAAGATCTAGTTTTAGTTTCTTTACAAAAGCACAGTGCTTATCTGCCAAATATATATGTTTCACCCGATAAAGATATGCTGTTTTGCTACTAAGAAGTGAAGCTATTTTTAATTGCAACAAGAAGATTTGTTGTTTTGGTGCAAAGAACTTAAAAATGTGAAGAAATTTTGATTGCAACAAGAATTTTTTTACAGCTATTTGTGGTTAAATTTATAAATATGTCTTACTACTACTGCTTGGTGTGTTAGCTTAACTTGAATAGCTCAAAAGGCTATTCTTTCTTATTTTTTCTAATTATTTTACCTGAATAGTTGGACCCTGTTAACTAACTGATGGTTTAAGCTAACTAAACTTCAGGGCTCTCACAGTGCTTCATTTCTCAGCTTGGTTGTTCTGTCTCGGTCTCTTTATCAACAAAGAGCAGGGATTTTTGCACAAGCACAAGTAAGAAAATGGAGAACCCTCTTCTCAAAGACATCCTTGTCCCACTTATGCTGGAATATTATCCATGAAGACCACATGGAACAAGAAACCACAGAGAGCCAAATGCTGATCACTTTGGAAAACACTCCTTCTGCATTTAAGAGTCTGCAATGGGAAGAAACCTACCTCCAAGCTTGCATAAACAAATGATTAGTTCCAAAGGACTCAGGCTACAGAGAAGACTAAACTGCAGAAACCAGAACAAAGATCTAAGTAAAAAATGGCAAGAGATCCTCATGGAGGTTAGTAAATGTTCTTCTCGAATGTAATAGGAATCTGCAAGGGATACAAAAACTTAACACTTGAAAATCTTGAATCTGTCACAGACAGAATTCAAGATAAAGAGACAAAGTTACAACCCATTATTTCTAAAATCGATGCTTGACCCGAAACTTAGAAACAAAAAAAACAGCAAAAACTTCAGAGACTTGGACCAGAACAATGACCTTCCCCAACAGAGAAGGATAAAAATAGCAGAATATGAACTCACACACACACACACACACATACACAGATCAGAGAAACAAGTGAACAAATTCACACAGATGGAACTTCTTCCTTTAACAGACCACTGTTACAAATGGAAAATACCAGTTCTAAAAATAACCAGCAGGTTTTTCAACAGGGTCAGGAATCCCCCTGGTTGGATCCTCGGAACCACAGTTTCCCCTTCAAAGATCCCAGAATGAAAAAAAAAAACAGCCAAGAATTGAGGACCTCCACCCTGCACAACCAGCAATTGATGGAAGTTTATCACCCCAGGCTCAGCCATTCACCATTGAACCACCTGCATCACAGAGAAAAAACCTGGCATGAAAGGAGGACCTGAAACATCTTTTGTTCCCACCCTCCAACCTCCATGATTGGAGGACAGCAACAAACTTTTACCCAGGAACGAGATCTAGAACCATTCTAAGCAACCCCTATCTCTGACTGAACTGAACATTTTAGAAAAAGGTCTGCCATTTGTTCCCCATCAGAGAAGTGACACCATACAGACAAGCATCGACCTTAAGATCATTACCAGGAAAATCAACCTAAAGCTTTTCTTCCACAATAAGGGTAAACCAGACAACATTTTCATTAAAGAAATGTCGAAGAAACCTATAAACTTTTGTGTACCACCACACCCAGCTATATCAGCCTTCGAGACCAAATGTGAAACAGATATTAGGAGAGCTTTGCAAACATCCCCAAGAAACATTTTTACAATCTGAAGCCACATGAATACAGGGCACTGAAGGCACTTAGCTTTGACCCCACAAGAAGAGTGATGAAGGCAGATAAAGGAGGGGTTCATAGGTTCATAGGTAGGTACTAAGCTATTGGCCCTGGGGCCTATACAAGCCCAGCCAAAAAGGTACCCTGGCTTTTGCCACCCAAGAAAATTATTTTCCTGTGCCACTGTCGAGCAAAGCCACAGAGGTGATCCCAGGGGTGAATTTCCTATTTCCCATCCAATCATCAAGATTTTTCTTGAAGAGTGCTAATGAGGAGCTTTGTTTGATATAGATAGGTAGTTTATTCCAGAGGGGGAATTTTGCTTACAGACACAGAAACTTACAACCAGAAACATCTCATCCATGCTAGACAACCAGAATTATTATGAAAAATATGACCTCCAGCAGGTAAGCCCGATTATGAAAACATAATGACAGAACTTTTTTTATTGAAGAAGGCCACTTTAGTAAAAATCTCCTTGATTTTATCAAAGTTACCCATCCCAAACCACCCAATTTTTTTTTTGGAATACCCAAGCCCCACATAAGCTTTATGGATCTACCATATAGGCCAGCAATAGCTAGAGGGGGCAGCATCACTGAACACATGTCAATATATCTAGAGGTTCAAATCAAGTCCCTCACCAAAAGCAACCCTTCTTTTATTCTGGACACAGGATATTTCCTCAAGACAATCCACAACTTCGAAGTAGATTGGGACTCCTTCTTGGTGACTATCAATATAGAAGCACTCTACACAGTGCTTCCACATGACTATTGCATTTAAACAGTAATAAAATCCTTCAGGGATCACTGGGCAGGTTTAGAGTTTGAGACAGAAGCTATCAGCAGACTTCTCTGTGTTCTGATACCCAACAATTATTTCCATTTTAACAAATCTTTCTACAGGCAAAAACAGGGTATTGCTATGGGGCAGCTATAACTCCCAGCCTAGCTAATACCACCCTAAGAAAATGGGACAGAGAACACATATACAACTCTCTCTTCTACCAGACATCGGTTGTTATTTCCAATATATAGATGACATTTCCATTGTTTAGAACAACATAAAGGCAAGGTTACTGGAATTTTTTAACTACATTGTTAACTCCATGAATTTTCTAAACTTTACAACTCCCCACAACAAAGATAGTGTTACTTTCTTAGACCTCATGATTTCAAAACTGAAAGGCTCAGACTAGCGCTTAAATAACCTATGTCAAAAACCCACAAGAGTAAACTTACTATTGCAATGGGACACTATGCATCTTTTCCAGACTAAGAAGAATGTGATTAAATCCCAGGCCCTCAGGATTGCAAAAGTATCAAAGCAACTAAGGGATTTCACCATCAACACAATGAAACTAGAGAAAGAGTTCCTCACCCATGGTTACAGTAAAAAGTTCATCTTCAGGATGATCAAACCTATATCCCCCAAACAAACACCAACCCTGATTACCCAAACTCTGACAACAGCCATCAAACTAACAGGAGAAGAAACCAAAATGAAGGATATAAAGACATATCCATGATGGTTACTTACTCCACTGACTGCAGAGTTATAATGGACATCATTAAGGACAACTGGGTTATTCTCAAGAATAAACTAATCCTAAAAAATATACCACCCAAAAACCTAGTTTCAACTTTTGGAGAAACAGGAATATCAGACATTTTTTGAAAACATAAGCAGAACAACCATAGACCAAATCATCTCTCCCGAGTACATTCCCTTGTGGACTCCCCAACAGCAGTTCCTCTAAACACATGACCAACAAAATGGGTTTTCACTGCCCTAACATTGACCGCTACTACCACAGCCAAGAACCTAGGAACTGCAATTCAGAATTAGTATTTTACAGGGTCCAATGCACCTGATGCCCTGCCTTCTATATCAGGAAAACGATAAACAATCTTAAAACCAGAATTGCTAGACACCTTACAGACATCCACTACAGCAACAACAACACACTAGCTAAATACAACCAAGATCAACCTGGATGCAAGACATTCAAATTTCATATTTTAGATCACATACCAAAGGAAGAATTACAAGGATCATTAAATGACAGGTGGGAAAAATGTGAATTAGAATGGCAGATCAGAAGAAAAGCATGTAAACCACCAGGACTTAACACTTAGACTTTCATTACCAACATTCTCAATCTTAGGAAACTCCATCACCATGCTTATCATTGACAGCTGAACTCTCTTGTTTTAATTAGACTTTGGTGGAGATTTGTACAATTATTTATTATTAATTTTAATTATTAATTGGTTATTAGTTATTGGGGTCTATTTTATCTTGCCAAAAGATGTTTACAGTGAATATGGCAACATTGAACAATAAACAGCAAAATCCTACTAACGCGAATGGGCAGGTCACCAATTTTTTCCTGGGGAAAAAAATTGCTTGGCCATCGCCGTGAAATTGCCCTTTACCCACTGTAGTGCAATCTCGAAGTTTGTATATTTAGTTAGGGGGATGGTGTGGGGGTGAAGCCTCCCACTTTTTAATGATTTAGGTGGTGTGTTGTGTTAGGTTGGTACACCAATGTTTTCCCTAGGAAAAAATCGGTGACCTGCATGTTCGTGTTAGTGAGTTTGCGCAGTTTATTGTTCATTGTTGCCATGTTCTCTGTAAAGAGCTTTCAGCAAGATAATATAGACCTGTTATTGTACTTCTGTGCACAAAATGTTTTCTTTCAGATTAAACGGTTCTACCCAAGAGGCAGATATGAAGAAGCATGAGCATAAGCGCTGCAGATGAGCTTTATTTACTAGTTTTTAAATGGGGTTGCTTTCCTTCTAATTTAAATTCTCCTATATAATTAAAAAAAATACTGTTATTTAACTGATAATCTGCTGTACACCAACAAGAACAACATTTATTTTCTATAAAAAATACCAATCACACATAACCCAAATTACAAAGTCATCACTGGTGTTTGTTAAAAGACCTACAGCAGACTAGCATTTCAATTTTTCACCCAGTTAGATTTTACTTCCTGATTTCCCGCATACAGTTTCTCTATCCAATCACACAGACAATGGATAGTGTAGTATGTGTTTTAGACAAGTTAGCCTACATAGTTGATAAGCTGTTTAACACTTGATGGCACACATTTATGCATCTATAAAACCCACCAAACACACACCTCTAAATACTATATCCTCAGTGGTGCATTTATAAGTCTTGTAGCATACCAGGTTTTCAAAGTTCTCTCACTCAAGTTTGACTAGTGAATGTCATGGCTGCAAAAACTCCACTCAATCACACAGAAGCTGGAAGCAAGACAACCATTGGAATATTAAAACTACCTATAACCTAATGGATCCCCTTCTAATATTCAAAAGGCCATATCATTAAATTTCATTTTTGCAAGACGAAAATCATGAAAATGAAATACCTGGTGAATTTTTCCCAGGGTAAGTAAACACTTGCCCAACATGCCCGTTTCTCCACTGTAGTGCAATTCCAGAGTTGGTGTGTGTGTGTGTGTGTGTGTGTGTGTGTGTGTGTGTGTGTGTGTGTGTGTGTGTATATATATATATATATATATATATATATATATATATATATATATATATATATATATATACATATATATATATATATATATATATACACATAGTGGGGGGTGGAAGAGGCAAAGCTCCCCATATTAGGGGGATAGAGGGGCAAATACCCTCATACTGGGGCTTGGAGGGTGTGGTCCCACACCTAGGAGGGTTTTATTTACTCCAGTATGTGTTTCCTTGGAGTTTAGGCAATTGTTTACTTGCCCTGAAAAAAATTTGCCTTTCGGGTATTTCATTTTCATGATGCTCTTCTCGTGAAAATGAAATTCAATGATATAGCCTTTTGAATATTAGAATTAGATCCATTCTAATATATATTCTAAGAGATTTTTCAAGCTTTAACCAATCACAATTATATGTTTATGTTTCTATAGAATTAAATAGAATGCTGATTTTTTTCAAATATGTATAAACACAAGATTTATTTCTAGTTTCTTTACATAAGCACAGCACTTATCTACAGATTTATGTAAGTTTCACCCAATAAAACTTTGCTGTTTTGCTACTAAGAAGTGAAGCTATTTTTAAATGCAACAAGAAAATGTGTTGTTTTAGTATGAAGAATTTGAAAAAGTGAAAAAAAATTTGATTGCTGTCACGCTGCCAGCCCAGCTATCTGTTATTATTTTGTAAATAATTCTATGTCATTTGTGAATATTGATATAATTTATACAGAACTATATGTTATATGTATATTAAACTCCTGGTACAGAGATGTGTATTAAACAGGGTTTGTACAGGAGCTTCAAGGATGTGTCCACAGTGAAACCTACTGGAAAAGAACAGAAATGTATATAAACTATATACCTGTACAAATGTATGTTTTAATAGTAGAAATTGGAACATAGAGAATTGGAACTTGCTAAACTTCAAGAAAATAAATTGAATCTAGACTGCTTTATGATTGTGCTATAAAAGTTAGTTTCGATGCAGCAAGGAGAAAGGATGTCTAGAATTAGGGTGCCTTCTGCATTGTTTTGTAAGTGTTTTATTGTTTTATGACTTTCACTTCTGAGCAAACATCTGAGAGATATGTAGTTTTAACAGAGATGTGAAATTCTGTTAGTTTCTGGTTTAGCTTGGGAACTGAAGTCAGGTGACAAAGAGTGAAGTCATCCAAGCTAACCCAGCAGTAATATTTGATATTAATTTGGGAATGCTCTCAGAGAGGGAGAGCGACTGGGCATTTTGTATTTTGCCTTGGACCTAGCAAGAACATCCACTCATCATCATCACCATCTGCACTTGCCTTGCTAATAGTAAGTAAGTATGGTGCAGTAATCTCTTTTAGATATAGTTAGGACTATAGTAAAGATTAGTTAAGCTGTTTTCTGCATTTATTTGAGACTGTACTGTAATGATATTTTAAAATATTTCCTGTAATTTTGAACTCTGAAGTAACTACGTTTTTTCTGAAATTGTCTTATTGTTTTATTATCTATTATTAAATATATTTAAACGTATCTTTGTGGCTGATATTTCTAAGACATATTTTAGCTCTTAAAGTACTTGAATATGTATTTGGTGACACTGTACAGGCCACTCCTAAACAGCCTTGCAGGTCTTGGTCAAAACTACAATTTGGATTAAAAGTAACATTACACAGTAGGATTGGACACCCTTTGTAAGGTCCTTATAGTAGCTGATAAGTAAGACTTGGTGGCAGTGTAAACTACCTTATAGTCTGAGTAGAAGGGGCATAGCTAGTAAACATGTGCCAGCCTTCCCCATGTGTCTGTGGGTGTTTGTATATAAACCAGATCTCAAAATGTGTGTCTGTGTGTGTCAGCTACTTGGGCAGGGACACGAAGCACTGGTTGGACAGAGAGGGTGCTGGAGGTATTGGCTTGGCTCTCATCTGAAATCTTAACCCTATAGTTGTGTCAGTGGGGAATCTTATTGGAGAAAGAGGGAAAAAAACAGTTCCAGACTGGCTGTGATCTTTGTGTGTTCTTAAGGGACATTGCACTTTACTGTGTGTCTCCTTGTTATCTTCCTAGTGTGTATGTCCTCTAGCTGTTGCCAGTGGTGAGGATTGAGGCTCCTTGATTACTGGGCCAGTGCAGGGGCATCACATATTAATTGGCTGGCAGTGGTGGGATATCCACATCACAAATTAATTGGTTGACAGTGGTGAGATAGCCACATCACATATTAATTGGCTTGTAGTGGTATGGATAGTGAATGTAGGCTGTGAACAGTGGTCCCTGAAGGTGTTTTTACTCTCAGTCAGCCAAGTAGTGAACATTCAGAGTTCATATCACAACTGTTTTATTTTTTTTTGTTAGCTTAGTTAGTCAGGGAGAGCAGGCAAGCATGTCAGCAGAGGAGTGTGGCAAGCTGGCAAATGGCCAGTTGGCTGAGATGTGCCAGGCTAAAGGACTGGTGCATGTCAAGCTGACTAAGGCATAGATGATTGTAGCTTTGGTCACAGCTGTATTGCAGGGCAGTGATCAGGACAACCAGGCTGGCCTTGAGGATTTACAACTAACAGAAAATGGACAGTTCAACCTTTCCACAAAGGACTTAAAAATCAATCTGGAGTTAAAGAGACATGAGCTGGCGCCCAAGCATTTGAAAATAGAAGCAGCAGAGACACTGAGATATCTGAAGGCTGAGAAAACTGAGAAAATATGACACCTGGAAGCTGAGGAGAATGATAGACAGAGGCAACATGAAAAGGAGAAGCTGACTCTTCACCAGGCCCATGAAGATAATGGGGAAGGGAGTAACCGAGCCCCAGAAGCAACAAAGGTCAGTAAATTTCTTCCACAATTTTGATAGTTTCATTCCTATGTTTGAAAGGGGATGAAAGCAGTATAATGTTGACCAAGAGCTCTGGGTACAGTTACTGACCCCCCTTACTCCATGGTAAAGCTGTAACTGCTATTTCTAAATTGTCTGATACTGATTGTTTAAATTATAATACAGTTAAAATGTGTTTGTTAGAATGATTTAAGTTAACACCTGAAGTTTATAGAAACAAAGTTTTGTGAGGATAGATGCAAGGCAGATGACAGTGTGTGTGAATATATTGCTGAACTAAGCACTTATTTTCATAGGTGAGAGAGTGGATGTCAGGTCACCATTTTTGAAGGGCTGACAGACCCTTTGGTGAGGGAACAAGCCCTTAGCACTTTGCCTCAGGACATGAGAATTTGGTTAGCTGATAGACAATACAGTACTGCAGATGAGTTGGGGAAGAAGGGAGCCCTATACCTAGCAAGCAGTGCATCACTGTACAGGAATGGGATACCCAGTGCTGCTCTTGGGGCTAATTTAACCCATTGTGGGAAGCCCAGACTGCCCCAACAGAATCCATCAGTAGCAGGAGAGGCCACTAGTCCAGGCACATGTCCAGCACCAAGGGTTAAATGTTTTAAATGCAAACAGTGTGGTTATGTAGCAAATAGATGTCCATGGAGGCAAGGTGGGGAACAAAAGTTGTAAGAGCCAGTAAATGGGAATGACAAAATGCCAGCAGTAAGTTGTCTCAAGACAACAAGGGTACCTAACTACCTTAAGAGGTTATATCCTATCTTAGTGGATGGGACAGAGGCCACTGCTAAGAGAGACTCAGCCTCTGACCTAACCATTGTGAAGCCTGCAGTGGTTACAGAGGAGCACTTCTTGCTTGTGAAGTCTACTCCAGTCAGAGCGTTAGGAGTGCCCCATTCCAAATACCTTTGGCTAGGGTTCACCTTGATTGGGATGGTGAAAAAAGAAGCCAGAAAGTAGGTGTGTTTGAGGATATCCCTTCAGATGCCTGATAGGGAATGATTTTGATAATGCAGTAACTTGTCTGCATGCAGTTACATGCAGTCAGGCATGGAGATGGGCATGTGGGTCTGGTAGCCTGAGGGAGACCACACACTTGCAGCCAGGACTGGTGAGGTAGTTACTTCAGGGAAGGAGCTACCCTGTAGCAGTAAGACTGAAGGTGAGCCACAGCTGCTTGTGGGTACTCATGCTCACTTGGACAGAGTGACTGCAAGGGCAGAGGTGAGTAGTAGTAGCCAGGCTGACAGTGAGGCACTGCTGTCAGAGAATACCAGACTTTCTGTGGAAGGTAAACTGGTAAGGGTTACAAAGAAAGAGTTGAGACATGCTCAGCTCTCAGAACCTAAATTGCAAGGCCTGAGGGAGGTAGCTAGTGAGGCACCTGATTCTCAAGGGAAAGGTGAATCTGTATACTTGGACAAAGGGTTACTATATAGGAGTGGACCCCTGAGGGAGGGCTAGAGGGTGAGAGAATACAGCAGTTGGAAGTGCCCACAGCCTACCTTCTGGCACTTCTAGCCATAGCCCATGATATTCCCTTGGCAGGTCTTATGGGCATAAAATGTACAAAGATACATATTATGCAGAATTTTTATTGGCCTGGGATTTCCAGGGATGCCACAGGGTACTGCAAGACCTGTAAGCAGTGTCAAAAGGTAGGCAAGGCAGGAGACAAGGTGAAAGCTCCTTTGATGCCTTTGCCAATGATTGAGGAGCCATTTGAGAGAGTAGCTATGGATATTGTGGGTACCTCATGTTCTACAGGGAAAATAGTATGTTTTAGTGGTAGTCGGTTATGCTACCAGATACCCTGAGGCAGTGGCTCTGTCCTCCATTGAGACAGAAAAGGTGGCAACTGCTTTGTTAGAAATTTTCAGCAGGGTAGGTTTTGCAAAAAAAATACTGACAGAGGTGCCAATTTCATGTCAGACCTGCTGGCTTGTCTGTGGAAGCACTGTGGGGTGAAGCACTTAAAGAACATCCCCTACCATCCCCAGACTAATGGTCTTTTTGAGAGGTTAACCTCTACACTCAAGATGATGCTATGTGCATTTGCAGATCAGTTCAAGAGGGAGTGGGACAAATATTTGCCACATTTGTTGTTTGCTTACAGAGAGGTTCCCTAGGAATCCACAGGGTTTTCACCCTTTGAGTTGCTGTATGGGCATAGGGTGAGGGTATCTCTAGATTTGATTCAAGATGAGTGGGAGGGTAAGTGTGAATCCCACAAGGAGTTTGTTGTGGCATATATCCTAAACCTCAGTACAATACTCAGGGAGCTCATTGGCTTGGTCCAAAAGAACCTGGTAGTAGCCTAACAGCAGAAAAAGGTCTGGTATGACAGGAATGCTTGAGCCTGAGCATATGATCTGGGACAGCAGGTAATGGTTCTCATTCCTGTCAAACAAAACAAGCTGCAGACAGTTTGGGAGGGACCCTACAAGGTAGTAAGGAAGTTCAGTGATGTTAACTACATGGTTAAACTACTAGGCAGGAGGCAGGTGCACAAATTCTACCATGTCAACATAATGAAACCTTACCATGATAGGGAGGCCTTTGTGCTGAGTATTTGCAGTGGATGGCAGGAGGAGTCTGAGGGGGATCTGGTGGCTGATCTTCTCAGTGAGGCTCGGACTGATACCTCAGTGGAAGCAGCTATCTCCTACCCAGGTTTAAGGAATCCAAGCAGTGTTGCAGGAGTTTGGGGACATGTTCATTGGAAAACCAGGGTGCACCCACCTGGCACAACACCATGTGGATACAGGACCCCAAAGGCCTATTAAGCAGGCCCCTTATAGGGTGCCTGAGAGAGTCAAAGAGACTCTGAGGGAGGAGATACAGAAAATGTTGGAACTAAGTGTAATTCAGGAGTCCAGCAGTCCCAGGGCCTCCCCAGTTGTGCTGATACCAAAGAAGGATGTTAGCACCAGGTTCTGTGTGTGTGTGTTTTTTTTTAACAATGTTGATATTGTTTAATTAAAATATAGGTATAAAAATTTTAATTAGCTTGATATGTTATATTGTATTTACAACATGAAAAATCAGTTTATTTATTTGTCCCTTCATTTATATATATATATATATTTTTATGCTTCAATGAATCTTGTGCATACCTTCATCTTTACATGATATCTAGATGGTCAGGGATGAATTAGAGTGTTATGAGGGGCCGCTTAATGTATTTCATCATAGTTTTGATCAAGAAATGTCTTTATATAATTTATAGTTTATACTACATATTTGTATATATTCTTTAACACATTGAGAATATTTTGGAAATTTTCTTTTTTAGACTAGTTTGTATTGGTTGTTCTTGAGTCAATAATCATGTTATAATTTTAAAAAATCAGGATAGTTAGGCAAAATATACAATATATATATATATATAATCTTGTCTGACGACTTGATGTTTTTAAAAACTTTTGGATGTCAGTATATATTTTAGATAACATTAGATATATATGCTTTGACAGCTCTTCAGTACCTTTTTAAAGCTTCAGTTTAGTTAGCTTGATGGCTAAAACATTTTGTTTTTGTTTTTTGTTTGCCATTTTGCTTGCTATTTCACAAGCTCAATGTTTGAGACACCCTAGAATTGCACTGAAAACATCTCTGTCAATTAATTAATTAACTAATAATTTAGATTGATTGATTAGAAGCAATTAACTTCAGTTGTGTGTATATATAGAGAGACAGCTTTATTTTGTATTCAATCTGAAGAAGCGTGCCTTGTGGATGCATGCGAAAGCGCTCATTCTTTTACTTCAATAAAGAATTCATTTTACGTGGTGGTCGATCTCCAGTTTGTTGCTATACAGGAAATCAAATAGCCATACAGTAATATGCTTACCCCATGCCTAGGATAGATGAAGTTCTAGAGCAGCTGGGTGGGGATAAGTATCTTACCACTATGGATCTTACCAATGGTTATTGGCAGGTGCCCTTGACTCCCATTGCTAGGGAGAGGTCAGCCTTTGTGACTCCTTTTGGCTTGTTTGAGTTCATGAAGATGCCCTTTGACATGAAAAACATCCCAGTGATGTTCTAGAGGTTGGTAGATCATATCCTAGCAGGAGCAGGAGATTTTGCCCTTGCTTACCTAGATGGTATTGCCATCTACAGCAATTCATGGCAAGAGCAGCTTCAGCATGTCAGGGAGGTGCTGGGCAGACTATAGCGGTCAGGGCTGACCATTAAGCCCAGCAAATGACAGGTGGATGTGGTAGAGATCTCCTACCTGGGACATAGATTGGGGAGTGGTAAGATTAGGCCAGAACCTGCCAAAGTGGAAGCCATTTAGGCATGGCCTGCCCTTGTTGCCAAAAAGCAGGTGAGGGCATTCTTAGGGAGTGGAGGGTGCTACAGAAAGTTTGTCCCTAATTATAGTACCATAGCTGTTCCCCTCCCAGACCTGACAAGTAAACACAAGCCAGATGAGGTATTGTGGACCCCAGAAGGTGAGCAGGCATTCCAGAAGTGTAAAGGAGCTTTGGGAGGACCCGCTGTGTTAGCCAGTCCAGATTACAGCAAATAATTTGTTGTGCAGGCGGATTCTTCAAACCATAGGGTGTAGGCTGTACTTAGCAGGTTTCCTCAGAGGTAGAAGAGCACCCAGTGGTATATCTCAGTCGTAGGCTCCAAACCAGGGAGGAACACTATGCAGCTGTAGAAAAGGAATGCTTAGCCATAGTGTGGGCACTGCAGAAACTTCAGCCTTGTCTGTATGGAAGGAAATTAACTGTAGTTACAGACCAGAATCACTTAAAATGGTTACATTGAGCAAGCCAGTAAAATGCCAAGTTATTAAGGTGGAGCCTAGGGTTGCAAGTTTATGATATAACAGTGCAGCACTGCAGTGGGGTTAGCAATGCCAATGGAGATGAGCTGTCAAGACAGGGAATGAGGTAAGGTACTCCCAGATAGGCTCAACCATTTCAAGCAACATTTCTCAAGGGGCACTTGAAAAACTAGCTTGTGTTTTTTTTTTTTTTTGGAGGGGGTGTCACGCTGCCAGCCCAGCTATCTGGAATTTTGTAAATTATTCTATGTCATTTGTGAATACTGATATGATTTATACAGAACTATGTTATGTGTATATTAAACTACTGATACAGAAGTGTGTGTTGAACAGGGTTTGTACAGTACTGAGCTTCAAGTATATATCCACAGTGTACCCTACTGGAAAAGAACAGAAATGTATATAAACTATATACCTGGAACATACAGAGTTAACTTGCAAAACCTCAAGAAAATCAGTTGTAATTAGACAGGATGTCTAGGACTAGGGTGCCTTCTCCATTGTTTTGTAAGTCATTTATTGTTTTATGACTTTCAATTCTGAGCAAACATCTGAGAGATATGTATTTTTAACACAGAGATGTGAAATTCTGTTCGTTTTTGGTTTAGCTTGGGAACTGAAGCCAGGTGACAAAGAGTGATGCCATCCAAGCTAACCCAGCAGTAATATTTGATATTAAATAGAGACTGGGCATTTCATATTTTGTCTAGGACCTAGCAAGAGCATTCACTCATCATCATCACCATCTTCACTTGACTTGCTAATAGTGAGTAACTAGGGTACAGCATTTTTTTTATTTTAGATATGGTTAGGAATATAATAAAGATTAGTTTAGTTGTTTTCTGTATTTATTTCAGACTGCCTGCAGTGTTGTTTTAAAATATTTCCTGTGATTTTGAACTCTGAAGTAACTGTGTTTATTTTCTGAGTATTGTCTTGTTCTTTTTTTATTTATTACTTAAATGATGGTTTCAGTGGTGCAGCGGTTAGTGTTGTCACCTCACAGCAAAAGGTTCTCTGGTTTGATTCTCAGCTGGAGTGCCTTCTGTGCAGAGTCTGAATGTCCTCCCAGTGGTAGAGTGAATTTAAAGACATGCAGGTAGGTGCAAGTGGGATGTGCCTTCTTTGAAGGTTGGGTGCCAGGCTGGAAACTCAACACTGTGAAAATTCACTGCCAATCACTAGCGGACCAGAGTTCCGCTGTGGCGACCCTAACTGGAAAAAGACAATTTATTAAATATATTTAAACCTATCTTTGTGGCTGATATTTCTGAGACATATTTAAGCTCTTTGGGTCTTGGCTTGGCCCCTCAGCTAGATCTTAACACTAAAGCTGTGCCGGTGGGGATTCTTACTGAGGATCGGGAGAAAGAAGGAGAAACCAGCCCCAGACTGACTGTGATCTCTGTGTGATCTTAAGGGAAATTGCACTTTACTGTGTGTGTACTTGTCATCCTCCCAGTGTGTACATCCCATAGCTGTTGCCGGTGGTGAGAACTGAGGCTCCTTGATTACTGGGTCAGTGCAGGGGCGTCACAATCACAACAAGATTTCTTTTTACTACTGTTTGGTGTTTGACTTACAAATATTTCTTAATATTACTGCTTGGTGTTTTAGCTTAGCTTGAACAGCTCAAGGCTATTCTTTTATATATTTCTATGAGATGAAATCCAGAAATTATAATTTTTGTCCATTCATGTGATTTCATTCTAATTATTTAATACATATATGTATGCAAACCTGAAAGAAATTCTGGGTACAGAGCATTTCAAACAACAAACTAAAACAATGAGTGAGAAGGTCACTGAAAAAACAATCAGTAAAAACAAAATGAAAACTCCAGCAAAGCTAGAACTTACACTGAGTGACCTCCCAAACCTCTTGCATCAGTGGCACATGGGGATACCTGCAAATGATCCTTATGAACATCAGGTGTTTCAGCTCAAGAGGTTTGGGAGGTCACTCAGTGGAAGTTCTAGTTTTGCTGGAGTTTTCATTTTGTTTTTACTGATTGGGTACAGAGCATTTGGAAAGAAAATCTGACATTTTTATAAGTAGTAAATATGAGAAGAAGTAAAATGCTAAATTACATGAAAATCACATTCTGTGCCAATACACAGGAAGCTCAAATGTGTGACTTTCTGGTGGGTACTTCCTCAGAAGAATTGTGTGTCTGGTAATATGATAGTTTAATGCTAACAATGTATTATTTCAAAGAAGAGATAATGTGTTAAGAAAAAATTGCACAAGGAGTTAAAAATGAATAATGTGTGTGCAAACTAATCTGGTGCCAAGAGAAATGGCAGGTGTGAGTGTAACTCCCTAAAACTGAATAGCCAAATGTTTTTAAACAGAGCAAAAATATCTGTATTTATATATTGCAGATATTATGCACTATATAAGAGACTTTCAAATTCCTGTTAGAGAAAGGAAAATGTGACTTGCACTAGTTTCATTTAAAACCTTGTTTTGCAGCATGCAAATTTCACTGAAAAAAACACAGCAGCAGCAGCAAGAAGTCTGAATGAAAAGAGTAAGCAGCACATCTGTCTGATTACAGCGTCCTAGTTTTTGTATGCAAAACGAAGACATTATTTTCTGATTGCTTAATAACTATGAAGGCGCACACAAACAGACACACCCACACACACACACACACACACACACACACACACACACACACACACACACACACACACACACACAGATACTGAACCACAAACATGTAGACACACATGCACATGCGCCCACAAACACAAATGTGCACATATACACACAAACACACACATACACAATCCCAATCACACACATTCCTAGACACACACACACACACACACACACACACACACACACACACACACACACACACACACACACACACACACACACACACACAAACAAACACACACACACACACACACACAAACACAGATACTGAAACACAAACATGTAGACACCCATGCACATGCACCCACAAACACAAATGTGCACATATACACACAAACACACACATACACAATCCCAATCACACACATTCCTAGACACACACACACACACACACACACACACACACACACACACACACACACACACACACACACACACAGACACTGAAACACAAACACGTAGACACACACATGCACAGGCACCCACAAACACAAATCTGCACATATCCACACATACATACACACACAAACACACACATACACAATCCCACTCATACACATTCCTAGACACACACAGACACGCATGCACACTCTCATCTGTGCCTCTTTTCATCAGTTGAGGCAAAGGTATCCTTAAAATCTGAATACAGCTGAGAACTAAATGGCATAACATCACGCCTTACTGTTCCCATTAGCACAAAGCAAAGGATGAGTACAGTACAGGCAAAAATTAAAATATCTACACATGTATAACTTGTATTAGTTAAACTCTATATACAGGAATGCACCACAACATAACTCTCAAATTCAGTTATCAGAACCAGGAATAAAGTCTAACATAATTAGTGACAATGAGTTAAAAATCAAGGATTTTTTGTGCTGTAACTATTCACTTGAAATAGAATAATGTAATGTGAATCATTTTACCATACACTATGTGAAAAATATAATGTATGTAAGTTTAATGTGTGGTCTTTTTCGGGTATGCTCAAAATGAAAGAGCTAGGTATGCAGTGGGCTAGCAGTTAGCAGAAGCAAGACCGACACTAGTTCATTAGAAGTGTTATGCATTTTTTTCAAAAACTATATAAGAACTGGGGCCCTGCCCTAATTCTTTTTGACCTGCTTTTCAAAACCTAGTGCTATATATTTATTATTGCCATATTGTTGTAAAGCCTGAAAAACATCAGCATTTCATGAGATTACATTTATTGTCAGAGGCAAACTGCTTTTCATTTGTGAGCTGAGAAAGTGATACACAAATGGTCCCTATAAGTATAGACATATTCAAATACAGTAAGACAGCACTACACTATACCTCTCATATTCGGCTCTTAAAAAACAAGGAATAAAAACTATCATAATACGTGATAATGAAGTAAAAATTAAGGACACTTTTCTAAATATTCAAAACAGTCACTCAAAAATGTCATGGCATAATGGTTATCCTTTTAATATAATACTGTTTGAAGAATAGAAAGCATTTTAGTGTTATATGTAGTATTATATAGTGACTGTAGTACTCATTGTTTTGTCACAAAAAGCATACATTTGACAAAGGCATCTTTGAATATTGAACTGAGAAATCTGTAGCACAATATGCAGAATCAAGTCCAGTCAGTATATCTAGCAGTTTCCCTTGGCAGAATACAACAGCTGAGTGTAACACATGGAAAAAGTCAAGTATTTCTGGACATGTGTCAGTTAAACCACAAATACCTGGTCAGGAATGGACATAACTCAGACATCTGATGTGTGCCTCACCCAAAATTAAAATAAAGTGGACAATTTGTATGTGTGTGTGTGTGTGTGTGTGTGTGTGTGTGTGTGTGTGTGTGCGTGTGTGTGTGTGCAGTATAAATATGGCATCTTAATGCTTAACAGCTATAAGTTTTAAGTTGTTTTGAAAGAGCTGAATATTTTTTCTATATTATGCAAGTGAAAAGAATGGCATTGTCCTATATTCACCTTACCAAACTGAAAATTAGAGAGCCGTCTGGTTATGCACAGCATCTAGGAGTCTGACAATCCCTGAACACTCCCCTACAGTTGTCTGAGGTGAAACTGTGTCAGTAGCATGAAGGCAAAAACAAGATGAAGGTCATAAAGCTGAACAATGCATATGCATCTGCAATGATTCACTTGTTTTGGAAGATTTCTCCTATCTTTGAGTTGGTGCAATCATGGAGTTTGTATACATAAGCCTGGGAGATGTTTGGGAGGCTTGCCCCCCTCATTGGGCATGCAGTGGGATTTTCCCCCTGAAAAAAAAACTAAAATATATTTTTTCATCCTTTTGTGTTTTGGGCATTTTTTTTTTTCACCCTTTCAGCTTGTCCACTTTCAGGAAGTCAACATTTCATAGTAGAACCTTCCCTGAATTATCATAAAACTATTTTCCTTACACACTGATGTTATAACTAAAAATAAATGTGTAAAGACAATGATGCTGGTTCATTCAGCAAAATACCACTTAGCAAGCTTATTTTATGCTGCAAAGTATGTCACATTAGTGAAAACAGCAAGCAAGTACAAGGACTGATCTTACACTGCTAAAAGGAGGGGAAAAAACAGCATGGTTTAAAGTGATAGAGAGCACCCTGGCAATACAAGGCTTCAATGCCATCCACATTTTTAAACCAGTAGCTACACAGACAAATGCTAATGGTCGAATTGTCTTGATATATATCATTAACAAGCATACCTTCAGGATGTTCAGACAGGATAATGGACTGTAATTTCTCCATGTGCAGATCACAATAGACAAACCCAGTACCATATCCTAGCCAGGTGTAGGTCACAGTCCATGTCCCGAGAAGATCACAATGCATACTTGGACACTTACCATTCAACCGAACACCCTACTCACATGAGACTTTAATTACACCTCTACAGACTTGGAATCTTAAATAGACTAACATCTACAAGCACAGTGATTCCTGAACTTCATAAATACAAACACCTTTGACCACATAGTGAATGTGCACACTAGAGGATCTAACATACTGCACCTCGTATTCACAAATATAGGAGAATGCTCACTACACCCACCTCACCCCTGCCCATGTTTCATCCTCCCTGGAATGGTCAGACTTTAAAGCTGTCACCTTTGAAATAAAAAATAACTCTGTAACTCCAGTGAAACTGGTAACAGTAAGGAACTCTTCCAAGACAAACTACACTTTATTAAATGATGGCTTGTCAAAATGCAATGCCCTTCCAAACCCCAAGAACACACCAGTCTACACTGAATTACCATCAGAAACTCTGTACAACCATGTCAATGGCTGCATAGAGGATGTTTTACCTACCAGAAGTAAACCTGTAACTAGACCTAGAAACAAACCACCCTGGTGGCATCCCAAATCAACAGGATATACAATAAAAGGAAAACAATTACGGCAAAAATCAGGGAGGTTAATTCCCATGAATATAAAAACTCTCTCATCAAACTAAATAGTCAACTAAGAGGTCTAAGTAAGTCAGATAAAGTCATCTCTGAGATTAAGATAGTCTCCCAAGTGAAAGATAAGCATAAGGTCTTCTTCAGCTATGCCAGAAACCCCATGGACAGCTCACAGGAATATGCTGAACTGGTGGTAAAGGTGCCACATTCACTGAGCCTGGCAATATAGCAAAAAATTCAGTTTCAAATTTACTTCTATCTAATCTCCCAAGAAATACCCTCAAACACAACCCCTTCAACTATAACTAGGGAACATGTACTAGTTTCACTTACTAAAGCCACAAATATAGCCTCAGTGGGCCCTGAAACCATCCTGGGATGCCTCCTGAACAGTCCAAAATATAACTTATCAGAACCCATGGAGTCACCATTTAACTATAGTCTTAAAACAGGCTTTATGCCATGAGAATGGAGGACTGCAACAGTCACCCTCTATATGAGGGAAGACCTTCAACAGATCCTGGAAACTACAGACCCATTAATCTGACCAGTCTTATTTGTAAATCCATGGAAAGAATTAGCATGGAAATTATCACCAAGGACATTGGAGATGTCTAGGCACTGGATCCGTCACAGTTTGGCTTTGTCAAAGGAAGGCCATGCTTACTGAACCTGGTGGACTTCTTTAAAAAGGTCACTTTGGTAATGGATGAGGAGAAAGCAGTGCATACTGCCTACCAAGATCTGGATAAAACATATGATACAACATCCTACTTGGGAATTGTCAACAGACTTACAGAACTAAGCATATACCCCTTTATAACACACTGGATAGCTAGCTGGCTCATAGATAAGACCTAAGAGGGTAGGTCAGTAAGGCCACCTCCACAAAAAGGCTGGTCACCAGTGGAGTCCCTCAGATCTCCATGCTGGGCACACTTTTCATTGGCATCTGTGTCCTGGAGGTTAAAGCCAATGGTAAAGGCAGATTATTGCAAATTGAGAGCATTCATTGAATTCCCTCAAGATGAGAACACCCTTCTGGACATTCTACCACATATAATCGATTGGCGACAAAGCCATAGCTTAAAACTCTATGCTGAGAAATGCATTATACTACATTTTGGAAAGCTGGCCTCACCTGCTAATTACATGAATAAAGCACCCCAAAAGTTGATTAGCTAGACTAAGGATCTGGGAACTTAGCCTTTGACCTACATGTGTCCAAGGTGGTAAGAAAATATTTCTATGTTGCTCAGCTTATAAATAAGGGCATGGCATCTAGGTCCAGAAAGGTCATTGTACCACTGTACTCAGGTCTCATCAGACCCATCATCAGGTATAATGCCCCTTTTGGTATGTACATGACCAGACACATGCAGCAACTGGAATGTCCACAGATGTTCCTTACAAAAAGAATACAAGGAGTAAACACAATGCCCTACTTGTAAACACAATGTCCTACTCTGTTTGCCTCAGTGCCCTGTCTATTTATTCAGTATCCATAAACTTCTAACAGGTGATCTTTGCCTGGCATGCAAGGCATCCCTAAACCCTGGTTTGATGAAACTTTTGTACATCCACACCACAAACAGCATCAGAACTACTAGATCAAAAGGCCTACATTTTGTCTGTGACATAAACAGGCCATGTTGGAAAGACAGATAGGCTTCTCAAAGAATTTCCACTCTCTGGAACAGGGTCCCCATTCATGTGAAGCAGAGTTCCTCCCTAACCCAATTTAAGCACAACTTGGGCTAATGGATGGGTAATTGAAAATTCTCCCCTGGTCTAGTACCTATGTCTCTGATGGGCAGAAGTAGTCAGTAAATCATCCTATGTAGAAATCAAATGTTTGGGTCACATTTGGGTTGTGTGGGTAGGCTTCTAAGGGCCATAGTGGTCATTAGGCTATTAAACACCTATAAATCTATGAACCTATGGCTAAAATGAGTGTCTTGTGCCATATTGTACAGATCAAGATGCAGGTGTATAAGAAATATTTTAAAATATCCACCAGCAACAAATAGCATATCCTCGTAACACCCTGTGCATTGTAAATTGTAACAGTGCTTCAATAAAGATTGAGTTAGCACATACCTTTCAGTCTCTTAGAGCAATAAATCTGAGGAAAGCCAATGATAATTTGAGAATGAAGGCCCAAAATCAAATACAGACCTGAATTATTACTCTTATAAACTTAGAAAGCTGTTACAATAATAGTTTTTGCATTAGCATGCATTTTCTGAAGGATGTCTGAAATTCAAATGTCTATTATTTAGTGACATTAATCCCCACTATCAGAAAATCACAAATTTTATGAGGACTAGACCAAAAATATGAGGCAAAAATCTAAACATTCTGTGAAAATCTGGATAGTTGAGAAATGTGTGTTAGTAAGGATGCAGTACTAATCTGTGAGCTTTGAACTGAGAGTGGGGACTTGCATGAATTTTGCAGAACAAAAATCTGGAAAGATTTCTCTGGGTGAAGTATAGGAACAAGCATCCCATACACCCTTGTAGAAGGCTTTACATGTAGACTCTTTAGCTTTTAAATAAATATAATCACTTCTAAAGTTGCATCATCATAAGGGAAAGGGTCAAAATTAGGAGAACATAAAATAGTCCAGCACCAAGGAGAAAGTGAGAATAAATGATTCTTTATTGTGGCAACCCAAAAAAAGCAAACCGGTTTCAGAAGTAATAAAGCCTTCTTCAGTGCTATAACACACAAAAAATGACATTTCATTTAAATAATAAAACATATAATGAGAGTCTTAATCCTATTGGTTCATACCAACTTAACTCAGCTCATTGAGGCCAGGCTTAAACAAAGCACCCAGTCTTACAATCCAACTGGATTTTTTTTTCATTTAGTATAGTGTGCCGTCTTGTTTTACACATTTTGTTACTCTGGACTGTATCTATAATGGTAAATTGGAATTTAGCAGAGGTGTGGGTCATAGTATGCTTATAGAGAGAATTTGACATTCTTTTATTTCTAATATCACTGAGATGTACACTAATTTGAAATCTCAGTGGCCGAGATGTTTGTCTAACATAGAAAGCGGAACAAAAACAAGTGGTCAAATATATAACCCAATCACTGCTGCAATTCCCAAATGAGTGACTTTGGAATATCTTTGAGGTGTTCCTACCAGTAAATTCTTTAGTTTTCAAAACATGTGCACAAGCACTACAATGACCACAATGAATGCTGCCCACTAATTTATCTCCAAATAAAGTGAGCCTTTGAGTATTTGATGAAAAGAAATGTTTATAATGAGTCACGTAAGAGTTTATTGTATGGCCCATGTAAGAGAATAAACATTGTGATGAAAGTAATTCAGCTAATTTCTCATTGGCCATTAGTATACCCCAGTGATTGTTGATAATGTTTCTGAATGTATTGGTGTTACATCCATAGGGAGTGACCAGACAAATAGGTTGAGATAATTGTTTGTCCCTATTGCTGGACATATGATGGTACTGTAATAGTTCATCTCAATCTTGTCCTGCTGCAAAGGAACAAGGCTTGTGTATGTTATCAGCTTGATACCCTCTGCTGAGAAATCTTTTGGCTAAATCCTTCTTCCCGGACAGAAAATCTTGATCAGTAGAACAAATACGTTTAATAAGCAGAAATCGGGACTTGGGTATTTTGTTGATGATGTAGCAGGGGTGGTGGCTGGTTGCATGAAGTAGGGTATTGAATTGGGGACATTTTCTGAAAGCTTCTGTCCTAAGTGTATCATCACTGTCCCGAATAATCCTGACATCCAAAAATGTAATTCAATTATAATCCCAATTCAATGTAAAATGGATACCTCACTTATTTTCATTTAGATATTGTACAAATTTGTGTACATAAGTCACTTCCCTCCTCCACACCATCCAACAATTGTCTAGATACCAACGCCAGATGTCTATTGTATCTAAAACTATGTTGTGGTTGGTATCATAGATCAATTGCTCTTCAATGAACCACATGAACAAATCTGCATACATGGGGGTGAAAGACTCTCCTATAGCGGTGCCTCAAACTTGCCAATAACACTTCCCTTGGAAGTAAATTTTTTTTTAGTAAAAACATTATCCATTAAGCAAACTAATAAGGTATTGAACCCAGGAGTATATAGGTCCGCTTTATCTAACCAAAACCGAATGACTTCTAAACCTGCCCAGTGTGACATTTTTGTATATAGGGCGGTGACGTCTAAGGTGCATAATAGCCAACCTGGAGCCAACTGAGTATCATTAATGATTTGTAAAAATTGGGAGGTATCTTTGATCCTGGCCCTAACCATAGGTAATAATGGTTGTAGAAATTTTGTCAGGAAGGCAGATAGTGGTTCCGCCAAAGACCCTCTACCCGATACAGTGGGTCTACTTGGTGGTTGTGTAGGATGTTTGTGTATTTTTCATAGTAGATAAAGATATTGGGATTTTGGGTCTGAAACTGTTAGTTGGTAACAAATATCCTGACTAATAATGCCTTCCTCCTGTGCCAGTTTCAAAAACTGGTCGATGTCTTTTTTAAATTTTAATGTTGGATCAAGTGGCATATGTATGTAAAATAGCCCTTAGATAGTTGTTTATCAGCCTCAGTGCAATACATGGACTGATCCATAATGGCTACCGCCCCTCCTTTGTCAGCTGATAAAATAACTAGATCATGATTATTGCTGAGTTTGGTCAGAGCCACTTGTTTGGTGAGATTATGTTTGATGTTATCATATACATTTCTGTTGAAATGTAGATCTTTGAGAACACATTCCTTAAATACTGTGAAATGTTTGTCCATGGGTGGCATGAAGTTGAATTTCTGAAAATGAAACCCAGTAGATCTTTGAGCCTGGTCAGTATCTGAAAAGAACAATTTAAGATTAAGGGTTCTCTAGAAATCATTAACATCATTCACAAAAGCATGTTCATTAACAAAAAAAGCAGGGACAAAATGAAGGCCCTTGTTCAAAAGTTTTATATCAATATCAGACAATGTCTGAGAAGAAATATTGTGTACATTATTATTGGTGTTTAGTGTGATAGAATATTGTCCAAAGGTTAATAGATGTGTCTATTTGCTTGATGCTTTCTGCCCCCCCCCCCATGTCTCTTACCCCTAAAGGATCATTAGTTGGTCTTCTCTTAGCAACTAGGGACTCCTGAGTAAAGATGGATCCAGGTTGGCAATTATGCACCTTAGACATCACTGCCCTATATACAAACATTGGGCAGGTTTAGAAGCCATTCAGTTTTGGTTAGATAATGCGGACCTATATACTCCTGGGTTCAATACCTCATTAGTTTGCTAAAAGGAACATGTTCTTATAAAAAACATTTTTTACTTCCAAGGGAAGTAATTGGCAAATTAGAGGCACCTCTAATTTCATCCCCATTTATGCAGATTTGTTCATGGGGTACATTGAAGAGCAATTGATCTATGATACCAGCCACAACATATTTTTGGATACAATAGACATCTGGCATTGGTATCTAGATGATTGTTGGATGGTGTGGAGGGGGGATGTGACTTATGCTCATGAATTTGTACAATATTTAAATGAAAATAAGTTTGGTATCCATTTTACTTTAAATTGGGATTATAATCAAATTACGTTTTTGGATGTCAGCATTATTTGGGACAGTGATGATACACTTAAGACAGAAGCTTTCAGAAAATGTCCCCAATTCAGTACCCTAATTTATGCAACCAGCTACCACCCCTGCCACATCATCAACAACATACCCAAGTCCCAATTTCTGCGTATTAAACATATTTGTTCTACTGATCAAGCTTTTCTGTCGAGGAAGAAGGATTTAGCCAACATATTTCTCAGCAGAGGGTATCAAGCTGATAACATACACAAGGCTTGTTCCTTTGCAGCAGGACAAGATCGAGATGAATTATTACAGTACCATCATATGTCCAGCAATAGGGACAAACAATTATCTCAACCCATTCGCCTTGTCACTCCCTTTGGATGTAACACCAATACATTCAGAAACATTATCAACAATCACTGGGGCATACTAATGTCCAATGAGAAATTAGCTGAATTACTTTCACCACAATGTTTATTCTCTTACTGCATGGGCCGTACAATAAACTCTTACTTGACTCATTATAAACATTCCTTTTCATCAAATACTCAATGGCTCACTTTATTTGGAGATAAATTAGTGGGCAGCATTCCTTGTGGTCATTGTACTGCTTGTGCACATGTTTTGAAAACTAAAGAATTTACTGTTAGGAACACCTCAAAGATATTCCAAATTCACTCTTTTGGGAATTTCTGATTGGATTATATATTTGGCCACTTGTTTTTGTTCTGCTTTCTATGTTGGAGAAACATCTTGGCCACTGAGATTTCAAATTAGTGCACATCTCAGTGATATTAGAAATAAAGGAATGTCAAATTCTCTCTATAAGCATACTACGACCCACACCACTGCTAAATTCCAATTTAACATTATAGATACAGTCCACGGTAACAAAATGTGTAAAACAGGATGGCACACTATCCTAAATGAAAAAGAATCCAGTTGGATTGTAAGGCTGGGTACTTTGTTTAAGCCTGGCCTCAATGATCTGAGTTAAGTTGGTATGAACCAACAGGATTAAGACTTTCATTATGTGTTTTATTATTTAAATGAAATGTCATTTGTTGTGTGTGGTTTATTATTGAAATATTGCCATGTAATTGCACAGCTATGAAGTATTCGAACAACAGATGTTCGAATACTTCATATTTCAGCAGGTTATGTGAGCGAAAGGTATAATTACGAATGGACTGTGCATTCGCAAATATAACATTCGCTCATGAAAAGGGATTGTGGTACAGTGCGGTTAGGGAAATACATCCCTTTCCTCACTGTAGTGTGATCTCAGAGATGGAATAATAAGTTAGGGGGGTGTGGAGGGCACTGCCCCCCACAGGGGGGTGCAGGGGGGTTTGCATGGGAAGTTAGGTGTAGGGATTAGGCAGTTGAGGTAAGGGTGGCATTGTTGTTAGTGCCATAAAATGCCGTTATCGACATTTTCGGCATTAACAACTGTTTTTTGATAATAGGGCCATTCGGGTAGTTGTAGATTCAGTTAATGACTTTAGTATTTAGTATCATTTTTATTGTAAATTTTGAGATGTTGATAGTAAACCGTTGTGTGTTACAGCACTGAAGAAGGCTTTATTAGTTCCAAAACTGCTTTGCTTTTTATTGGGTTGCCACAATAAAGGATCATTTATTCTCACTTTCTCCTTGGTGTTGAACTATTTTATGTTTTTCTGGATATTTTGGTTCAGTTCGTGCATCTCGTCTTACTTGCGTGGTTGAGTAGGTTTTACAAAGGGTCAAAATTAACCTAGCGTCTCATCAGTGAAACAGAGGTTGATGGCATGAACAGTTACCTATCAGTGGCAACATACAATGAGTTTGCAGCGTGACAAAAACCTCCATGTGTGACAACATTGTCTGAAGGACTTTGTCTCCTGCAGAGAAGCATGACATGCTCTGTAGCATGCTACACAGCCCCCCACATGCACCACATTAACAGTACAGCACTGGACAGATGTGTGTCCAGTAATCCACAGTTCACAATTAAACCCTGGACTGTGCTGATCATAGAATGACAAGAAATATTGTGCCCTATCAAATCACTTTAGCCAAATCATTGTAATTATCTGCCCAAAACCATGCTGGTATAGCATCAGTTTATGTCGTCTGTGCTATAAAATGCAACACTCAGTGCTGCAGGTCATATGTATTACTAAAGCTATATATAATACAAAGTGTGGCACACAAGAGCACTGATTTTTTTCAGTTTGGTAGCTTACATAATGTTATAATGGCATAAGGTGTGTTTGTACAACAGCTGACAATATTTATTGATGACCACAGATATATAACAAACTTCATTTATCATTGCATATAATATCAATGTTTGCAATGATGATTATCTGCTCTGTATATTTAAAATAAGATAACAAGTGTCAAACTGCATTTAAAAATGTATACATTTTCTTTATTATTGCACATAAACATGAATACATGAAGAATGCTGCAACTGTAATAAAGAAAAAATAGGCTATATAAAAACTAAAAGCAATAGTGTAATCATGAAGTCTGACTATGTTAGCCACCAAGGTATAGGTTAGGCTGATATGAAAAACTTCTGCCTTCAGTCAGCACTGTGGTATAGTGGGCTAAAACCATGACTGTGCTTAGGTGATTTGGGTTAGATTAGAGGCTTGAGTGTCTGTGGCAATGGCACTAAAAGATGGGCATACCCATCGGGGGGTGGGGGGAAGTGCACTTGTATGCACCTTATGGCTGATTCCTGGTGGAGGCTGGGGGAATATGAGGGAGGTGTATTCATAATGGTGAATAGTTGAGGAACATTAGCTGAGTCTCTGCAGAAGCAAGATGATATGCCAGCAAGTCCCCATTAGTCAGCTGCCTCTCCAAGCACTTTACAAATGTGCATGGAGTGATGGGGAATGTTAGGGCATAACAGAATATGACACTGAAGATGAGACCTTGATTGTTTCAAAAGCCCTTCCCATAAGTTAGATAGAGCCCAGCAAAGCTAAAGGGTAACTGGATCATCTGGTGAACATGAAGAGGATCCAGTGGTAGACAACGGTCAGCTGTATGGATCCAAAAAGAACTAAAAAAAGAAAACAATGAATGGTGTTTCACAGCTTCTTGGATCCCCCCAATGGACAATCAGTTGAGGATGACAAAAGGTATTTCCCTTTTGAAGGAGGACAGCCATCCCATGGAAACATGGTAAATGCTGATGTCAGCTTGATAAGTAGGTAAAAATGGGTCATTTGAGTACTTGAAAAACATACAAAAAAGTGATTGATCACATTCAGAAGTCCAGACACCAAGATATAACTCTCAATTTTTTAACATCTAAATCAGGAGTGAGGCAGAAAATAATGACTAATAAACAGTAAACTATTTTTCTAGTTTATGTGTTAGTATAACATACATAGAAAAGTCTAGAAAATGTATTTATTTCAGCATGTTAACCAGGTGGTTGGAATGGTACAGAGAACCCTGTGAGTTACAAACTGGACTACAAGGCAAAATCAAATACATTTAGAAATAAAATACATAGACAATGCAAAAAGAGGTAAATTACAGACAATGCAAAAAGAGATACATTTGTGAAACACTAAAAATCAAAGAAATGTTACAGACATAATCATAGAACTTATATTAACATGCGCTAGGTGAAAAATTAAATGCTGTTATTTTGTGACTACAATCATCATTTTTTAATTGAAACATCATAAAGTCTAACAGGAGCAGGGAAAAATTATAAGCATAACTCTGGTAGGGTGGAGGGTGCAGCTGCCCTGGATACAAGGTGTTAGGGTGCATGACTGGGAAATGCTGATTGATTGGTTGTGCATTGCATTACATATATCCATTTTGATACTAGCATCCCTGCATGTCAGTACAGAAGTTAATGACTATGCTGCTTTTCCAGTCAGGACTTCAGCATTTGTGATATAAATTGTAGCAAGCCACCTGCTACACTGCAAGTAATTTTCAATAGTGTTTAAAAGCAGAAAGAATTTTCTTTTCTTTTTTCTTTGCTCCACAACTTAAAATTGTGGGGTGCATAAATGGCTTGTGGCTGTGATGAGGAGTATAATAGCAGAGAGCAGACCTTTTTTTTTCTTTTTTATTCCTTAGCTTAGAACTGAGGGGCACAGCTTGGGAAGAACAGATCTGACAGTTTGTATAGCAAAATAGCCAGATAAGAGGAACACACCTTTCTTTACTTATTTAGTTATATTTTTTTCTTCTGCTGCTCAACTTGGTAGGTCAACCAAGGAATGATACTGAGCAATGGAGAAGCCAGCTGTGAATCAGGAAAAAGTTTGTTTTTTGAGACAAAATCAGGAATGTCCTTGAAAATAAGGAACAGTGAGGAGCCAGGCACCATAGCTTCATGCATTTTTGGATAGAGAATTAATGTTTGATCTGTGTTTGATCAATTGTCTATGTTATGCCATTTGTAACTGTGGATACGATTAGATCCTTTGCTGACTCACTCTTATTATTTTATAACATTCACATGTCTCAGGATGTAAGAGTTAGTTTCTGTGAGTCAGAAATTAAGAACCTTATTTTCCAGGGCTTTTCTGCTAGTTAGTTCCCAGCACCTGCGTCTGACATCATGAAACACTGTCACAGGGCATATATGTAAACAAAAAACAGCTATGCTAGAAATCCCAATCCCTCTGAGCTACACACTTTAGGAACCTAGACCTTGTCACCACAATAAACAGGACATGCTGGAGGGATAGATTCCTGTCCCAGAGGCTTCCTATACTCTGGAACAAGCCACCCATCTATGTCAAGCAAAGTTTCTCATTAGCACTCTTCAAGAAAAATCTTGAAGAGTGGATGGGAAATAGGAAATACACCCCAGGGATCAAACTTGATGAGTGGATGGGAAATAGGAAATACACCCTGGGGATCATTTTTGTGGCTCTGCTCGACAGGGGCACATGAAATTAACTTTCTTGGGTGGCGTAAGCCAGGGAACCTTGTTGGCTAGGCTTACTTAGGCCCTTGGGCCAATAGCCTAGTACCTACCTATGAATACTAATACTATTCCTCCACTTCAAAAGGCACACCTCTACTGTAAATGTGTGCAACATCCCAGAGTGCACAAAACAATTTTCAATATGATGTAGTGATGCTATGTAAACTCAAAAGCAAATACATAAGGCAGTTAGAAGTATCAATAAAATATGTGGGTAAGATGTACATAACATAGCTGATTGCACATCTCTACATTCCTTACCTGATAACTGTGCTGACACATGTTTTGTAGGCAGTTATGACAATGTCTGGCAGTTAGCACAGAAGGTTAACACTGTGAACTGTAGTTTCTATGGCGCAGGGTTTGATTTCCTCAGCCCTCATTTGCCTTCTGTGTGACTATGAGCAAATCACTTAATCAAGCATGTTTCTGGGTCACCCCGATAAAGGGAATGTGTGCCCAGTTGGCCTATCTGGTTAAGAGATGGATATTATTATACATTGTGTGTAGGACTTGTATACCCTGCAAAGTTTTTTTCACCAGAATGTGTATACACCCTTGCAGACACAAGGTAAATATTCAGTGGTGCATCTTGTACAGTGTTTTACTTATTTATTTATTTATTTATTTAGCTTCCTCTCCTGACCATCTCCCAAACACACATACACACGCACACACGCGCGTGCGCGCACACACACACACACACACACACACACACACACACACACACACACACACACACACACACAGGCTATTCCCTTCATCTCCTGTGCGTCACCATCCTTCAATACCCCAGTGCACTTTCCAGGCATCTCAGATATGACCTTTAGCCAGTTAGGCCCCAACCTGATCAGGAAGTCAACTTCAATGGTACTCTTTATTAGTCTTGAAGATTATGGAATCCAATGGGTAATAGTGAGTGTGAAACCTGTGAGCCATCATGCATGCAGCAGCTGATTAATTTCTTCATTTAAAGATTTTAGACCAATGATTTCACAAGGTCATCACTGCCTCCTCTGTTAAAGCCTGAGATATCCTGCAAGACTCCTGGTCTCCACCAGAGGTCCGACAGGTACTGGTGTTTTCCTTCTGCCACTTCACTGGATAGAAGAGCTGGTGGTCAGCAGCTATATCCTATTTCCCCCAGCCAGCTTTACTAGCATTTGAAGGCTGTTAGTGATCTCATCTCACCAGCAATGTAGAAGGATGTCCTGCCTCAATGTCATCAGGCTGGCTTGGCAGTATTTAATTTTTTTAGGTAGACTAGTTTTGAAACAGGCAAATATAAACTTTGTACAGTATGAAAGTTGTTGCTACAGCTGTCTAAAGAGTGCAAAGGAGAAGGAATTTCTTGGTTTGGTATAACCATTTGTTTTGGTATAGTCAATTTGAATACAGCTAGTATTTAGTCTACTAAAACTGTAGACTGCTTGATACTGACTGTGAGTGCAGAGTATGCAGCAAAGCAGCTCACTCTTTCCCTGGATATTCACAAAATCTAGCTTAAACAAAAAAATAAGCTAGGATTGAAAACATAGACAGCTAGAAGGAGATGAAAACATGAAAAAAGCTTGGGGTGCAAAAGCAGTAAGAGTATTCAGAAGAAAATAAGATGGAGATACTGATGCTTAGTCAATAGCATATGAGTAATAGGGGCAACCAAGTCCCGAATGCGAAAGTCAGTGTTAAATGGTATCCTTGGTTTAATTTTGTCATGTCTTTTGGGTTTATAATACTAGTACTAGTACTGATTTTGTCCCTGATGAATGGAAAATAGCAACCATCACTCCCTCTTCATAAAAAGGGTACAGCAACAGAACTCTGGGAACTACAGACCCATAAGCTTAACCAGCCTTATCTTTAAGGCCATGGAAAAGATCATCATGGATCTTAAAAATAAAGATATAGCTGATCTCCAAACCCTTGATTTGATACAGTTTCATTTGCCAAAGGCCGGTCATGCCTGTTAAACCTAGTGGACTTCTTCAAAACTTTCACCAGAACCATAGATGAAGGCAAATCTATGGATACACACTACCTTGGCTTTGCCAAAGATTTTGATGTAATCCCACATTCGGCCATCATTGATAAACTCTAACAGTTTAAAATCAACCTTTATGTCATCAGCTGAGTTGTTAACTGTTTCACAAACAGATCATACTCAGCCAAAGTTTGAGACTTTACCTCAACCAGCAGATCTGTGACCAGTGGGGTTCCACGGGTCTAGTGCTGAGCCCCCTATTGTTTGGAATATACTTCTCAGAAGTTCAGGACAAAACAGAGGGGCTGTGGCTGAGTAAGTTTGCTGGCAACTGCAAATTAGGTGTAGTCACTGAATCCCCAAACAATGTCAATATACTTCAAGAGGGACTTCCACAAACCAATGATTGGTGCCAAAGCCGTGGACTCAAACTCAATGCTAAAAATTGCATTATTGTCCCCTTCAGTAAAAATGATATCCTTGCAGACTATCATATAAATAATAATACCCTAAGTAACAACTTAGTAGTGAGAGGCTTGGGAATGCAAGTTGACTGTAGCCTAAACTTTGACCACCATGTGTCTACTGTGGTAAGGAAGGCATTCAACGTCACACACCTCATTAGCAAAGTCATTGCCTCAAGAGAAAAAATGGTCATAACACCCCTGTACTCGACCCTCATCAGGCCAATAATTGAGTACAATGCACCCTTTGGTATGCACCTTACCAGGCACCTGCAGCAACTTGAGAGACCTCAGAGATTTCTAACCAAGAAAGTTCAGGGTCTCCAGCACATGTCATGCATTGACAAACTGAAGTCACAATACACGTGGGACTACTTAGAAGAGACTTGTGCCTGGCCTACAGAGCAATTTGGGATCTAGACCTAATGGAAATGCTGCACATATGCAAGTCAAATGGGAAAAGAGTCACCCACTCCAGGGATCTTAACCTGGCCTGCAACATAAATAGGAGCTGCTGAAGAGACAGATATGTCTCTCAAAGATTGCTACTTCTCTGGAATAGGCTACCTTTTCACATCAAACAAAGCCCCTCTATGACCCTTTTAAACATAGCCTGGATGACTGGATGGAAAACCGTAAATTCCTGCAGGGGATTTCACCTATGACCCTCTAGATATGGACAGTTGTTGCTAACTAACTAAGATTTTAAGTTTAGGAAAGATACTTTATATTGTGTTTCTCTAGTATTATATTTGGCACACATGGCTAGGCTTATGAAGACATTTGGGTCAACAGCCTATTAACTACCTATGAACCTGTGATGGGAGTTTACCCCATTCTTAGACAGAGTATGATTAAATTTCATGAAATCAGTATTTTTTTTTCAATCTTTGGTGTTAGCCAAAAGTGCTCTTTGCAGCACCTACAATGTGCCTAGAACTGATTCATTCTGCTATTCTTATGATTTAAATGTATTGATAGCATATCTAAATACAACTGTAAATTCTTTTGTTTGGGACCTATTGCTCCTACTACTATTGAAACTGTCTGGCTATCAGTCTTTCACATTGTTCTCATTTCTGCTTGCAAATCCTGATATTTTATGACTTTGTGCCTCTCTACATTAGACACTGTAATTGCTAGGTGCAGCTATTTCAATGATTGATGCTACTTTATTCATGCACTGCTATACCTGTTTTTCTTGCATCTATTTTTTTTAATTGTAGGTAATGGGTGATCCCATGTAATGTACACTTCATCATTCTCTATAATGCTTTATGGTTCAGGTTTCCAATGCTTCTCAGCTACTTCTATATTGTAGTGTTTGCACAATTCCTAGTGCAACAGTCCTGCCACATTATTGTGCCTTTCAGTGTACAGGTCCTCTGCCATGAATGTATCACACCCAGCAACAAGGTGCATGACTGTTTTCAATATTTTTACAGCACCTTCATTTGGCTCTTTTCCCCCATATGTTCAATGGGCTTTAAATACCAATGTGTATGTAGTCCACTGTCCTGGACTGCCATCACTAACATTTCATTCTTTGGTTTCAACTCACCTCTCCTTAACCATTCCTCCATCAAATCCTGATCAACCTGATGTTGTTCCAGTAGATCTCTGTATATTTATGGCTTTTCCACATTCCTCTCCTTCTCATCTGATACTTATTACATTTTTTTCTGTTTTTGTTGTTGTTTTTTGCACATTCAGTTGCTGTCTGATTTTTGTCTACTTCTGATTTGATTTCCATTCCCACTTGCCACCTGAATGCTTCTGCTAAACTAAGCAGAGAGGTCATCCTAAACTTTGTCTCCTCATGTTGTAAAAACATTCACTATGTTTGGATCTGATGAGGTCAGCAAATAAGTATGCAGCCCCATGATTGCAGATCTATACATTTAATCAATTTCTTGGAGGCACGTGCCTCTTTCAGAATGTGGAATATATGACCTTGGTAAACACTGATTTTTATATATCTTTTGATAAGTATGAAGAATTTTTCTTGTTTTTCTGTCCAATCTTTTGCGGCCAGTTGATCACACTCATTATAAATGGGGGATGATGTTAAAAGTTTTATTCAGGAATTTGAGGGTCCATAATGAACACCAAATCGACAAGGGGCAATAGGTGAATTTTTTAACTTCTCTTTTCATGTAAGGCATTACATTAGTTAACCGAAATTGCTGATACAGATTGCTGTGGTTACAATAAAGCTAAACTGTGTTTATTTGAATGACTTAAACATACTTCTGGACCTTAAAGGATACAACTTAGAGTGTGCTGAAGAAAAGCAGAGGGCAGTGTTACTGATTTCATTGTAGAAATAAGCACTTGTGTAGTAGGTGAGTGGTTATCATGTTACTGCTTTTGAAGTCTTGTGAGACTTTATGAAAAAACATCAAAGACTCATAGTTTTCCCAAGGATATGAACATTTTGTTAAGAGAATGGGAGAAAGGTGACTTCTTTTATCAAGCTCTCCATAATTGTATATGACTAGGCAGCCAGCATTACATGGGTATAAGAAAACTCTTGGGCTAGTCTACAACTTCACAGCAAGTTGCACAGACAAAAGGGGAAGCACTGGCTTGGGTACATGTCTAGGTCTTGGAGTAAAATTTCCATTGTAACCAAATAGAGAAAGCAGTATCCAAATATCCACAGTAGCAAGGTGGGGACCAGTAGCCACATGAGGGAGCTAAAAGAGGCAACGACATAGCAGACATGGGCTATGTTGACACTGCAAATGTCCCAGATTATCACAAGGACCTGTACTCTCTTATGGTAGAAGATAAAGAAATGATTAAGAAAGATACTGTATAAGTCATCGCTATTGTTAGAGTAGAGTTGTTAATGAGAAACATTACTTGCTTGGCAGTCCACATTAGTTCAGGCCATGGGTGGCACATCTTATCATGTCCCTAATGAAATGTCAGTACTCGCAATGTCAAATCCCGTCAAGATGAAAAATAGGACCAAACATGCAGAAGAATGAATACAGAACATTGCTCTTCTCCTTTAAACCTCTTTTTTGCTGTGGTCAAGCTAATCAGCCCCCCTCCACAAACGCACACACACAAAACCCCTGAACTTATATATACCAACTCTAATATTACCACATCTTGGAGAAAAGTGAATATTCTGAGAAATGGCAATCTTGGACTTAGTGTATATAAGTCCAGATTTTCAGTCATTTCTTCTGTACATTTTGGGACTTGCTAGTCCCAAACTTTCAAATGGTTACCCACATTTTCAGATTCAATTGGCCAGTGTTCATTTGGACTTGGAGGGGATCAGGAAGAAAAACGAATGAAAGTGCTGGATAATATTCATCAAATGCCTGACTAGATACTGACTATGATGATACAGTTCTTTTTGTGCTTGAAGCCAGGCATGGAGACAACCATGTGAGGTAGGTAATAGGAGGGAGACCTGGATAATGCCCACATCTACACCAGAGACTGGAGATGTGCAGAAACTACCATACGTCCATTGGAAGAGGAACTGGGAAGCACCACCAAGAGACAGTTAAACCAGGCACAGGCCTCAGATCCTACCTTAGAGAACCTCAGGAAGGCCAAGATAGCTCCTGACTCTGAAGGGCAGAGGGAGTGTGTGTATAATGGGACAGAGGATTAGTGTAAATGGGATGGACTACTGAAGGAGGACTACAGACAGAAAGAGAGAGAGAAGTGATACAGCACTTAGTCCTCACAAGTTCCAGCATTTGCCACTTTTGGAAATAAGAACAATAAGGTATTTAAGAGTGAGTTTTATAAAGATATAAAGCTCTACATCCATTTTTTGGATGATACCTTTGTGCTTTGGTCTGGCACAGCTACTAGGGTCAAAGAATTTGTTGATCATTTAAATCAAAGATCTAGTTTCCTGAGATTTACCCACACGAGTAGTAACCAATGTATTAATTACTTGGATACATGCATACAAAAAGGAAAGTTTACTTCAAAAATTCATAGGAAACCCACTTTCAGCAACTCCTACCTCAAATATACTAGTAACCATCCACGACACCAAAAGAAAAGTATCTTCAAAGGTCAATTCATCTGTGTAGCCAGAATGACTTCCCAGGAAGAAGATGTGAAAGGAGAATTAAACAAGGTAGCCAATATGTTTTTAGAAATGGGATACCCAAATAATTTAGTTAAGGAAAACTTAGAATATGTTCTTAAAGAGTGGGGAAAGATATATAAACCCTTTCTAGGGATTCCTTTTACATCTCACAATACAATTATAGTAGGAGAGAATGCAGAAAATTATAGTTATGAAAGAGCCATGGTTGTTCCATATTGGACTAGGGCAAATGAAGTTATTAATATAGTAGAAAAGAATTGGACCATTTTGAAAAGTAACCTATCCCTATGGTCCATTGCAAGACTTAGGCCCTTATTTGTTTTTAAGACAGGTATAAACTTCAAAAAAATTGTTTGAAGGAAAGTCTAGAGGTTATGGTAACCTCAAACAAGGTACCACAATGTGTGGGACATGTTCCCAATGTAGATACATTTGTGATAAGGTTAATATAACACTACTTAACACTTTAAAATCCAAAGTTTGGTTTGGCAAAGGAAATTGCCAGACAAAAGGGGTTGTGTATTTGGCAATGTGTAAATCCTTTCCCGCGTTCTACATTGGAAAGACCGAGAGACGCTTGAGTGACAGAATTTACGAACACATTTATCAAATATCCACACACAACACCGCCAATGCACTTTTTAAACATTCAGAAGGATGCACCAATTTTAATGGTTTTACATTTGCTATTTTAGAGAAAGTATCTCCCAACCCTTGAAGAGGTAACTATAGAAGTTACATAGATGCAAGAGAGACAAAATGGCAGATAAGGTTACAAGCTTGTCACAGCCCAGGCTTAAATGAAACAATTTCCCTTAAACCCATCTTGGTTCACAAAGCTACATTTCACTAAATTAAATTTAATGACTGACATAGTCATAGACATGTTGATTAAATAAATAAGATAAAAAACTTTTTCGTTTTAACATTTATATATATATAGTATATTTTTATATATTATTTTACTGGTAGAATTGTTTTTGCTTATTACTTATTATTAATTAATTAATTTGTGACATAATTTTTATGTGTGTATAAATAGGTTCAAATGATTCTGATGAAATCCCCGGTCAGGGGAAAAAAGCGCTCAATCCCGTGGTTTTACTGTTTTATCATTAAAGTGGATTTTATTGCTGAAATGTTTGGTTGCTTCTATTTGTGTTCAGCTACACAAGAAAACCTTTTTGAGATTTCCTGACTGCTGACAGTGTGTGTTTTGTACTAATGGTTTTGGTTAACACTGATTGCTCCATTTTGTACATTTATTTAGTTGTTTTGTGGAGCCTCAGTAGGATGGATTCACTTGATGACATCCCCTCGATGTTTTTGCCGGTGCACAGAGAGAAAATGAATAAAGTGCACTTAGAGCTGGCCATTGTTAAGGGAGAACGTTAAAGACTTATAGACTTGCTTAGTCAGCAAGGTAGCGAAAATATCACAGGATGCCTTAAAAGGAAGAGGCATCATTCACCTGATAACATCACAGAGGTTTTGAATGAGGAAGAATAACTATATAGTCCAAACCAGCTGATTGAATGAACAGCATTTCCACCAGAAAGCACCTGCCTTGGTAGTGCTAGGTGCTACTAATTGCCACAAAAGAGAACTTTCTGAGATGGCAAGGACAGGAACCAAGTCCAAACATTCAGGTACTGTTAATACATCTGCTGGACATAATGTTTCAGCTTATAATGGTGGTTTGGCTGCACGGAATGGTTGTAAAACTGAGGGATTCAGTGAAATGAATGCTACTAATAAATACAAATAACCAGTTAGAAATGGTTCAAAGGACAATAGTGAAACTGTTTTAATTGATGAAGTGGATTATTTATTCAAAAAACAATATGTGTTTCACAAATGTAGTGGAGAAACTTCTACTGGTAACACAGTGAGGGACGATATTCACAATAATAAGACAGATGGTTACAGTACATTGAAAGATATGATTTACGAGTTTGAGAATAAAATGACTGTCTTAAAAAAACTGCAAATGGAAAATACATATTTATTGGAATGTGTGGCTAAGAAAATTGTGCCAAGGGGTTTAAGGGTGTACAAATTCCCTTTTGGTATTGATTGTGATGAGGAGATTGTGCAAGAGTTTACTGATATGTTCAATAGGCACGGGTTGGAGCTTGTGCAGAAAATTATTAAATGCAATGATGTTAAATTATGTAAAATGGTTGGGCAGCCCGAAAAATTGAATGTAGATATAAAAAATTACTTGTTATTCCCACAATATGAGGAATTATACAAGAAGGAAATTAAATTGGTTGAAAGAAATTGTGATAAGATTTTTGAGGAAAAAGTGCAAAAAGATGCAAAAGGATTTAAATGAGTACAAAGAAAATAAAGCATATATTTTTAAGGGTGAGAACACCAGTGGTAATAGAAAAGACACTTCAACCCTCAAGAGGGGTAATTTTAAACATTAAAGAAAATATGAGGGATGGTATAATGACAATTGGTACAGAACGAATGGTCAAGAAGAAAATCAACATGTTTTATAGCAGAGATAGAACTGGGAAGTGGGATTAGAAGATAATCAGAGACAACAGTATCCCCAAAGAGAGTGGAAAAACAAAAATTACAAAAGGTTTTAACCCAAAGTTCACATACTAATAATATGGAAGAGATACAGCAGGAAGGCATTTTGTTTTCTTACAAAGGTTATCATGTTTACAACTTTGCAGACATTAAACTTACAAAAGAACATTTTACACTGTTCATGAACAGTCTAAAATATGTCTCTAGAAGACAGTTTGACTATACTGACACTATTTTAGATGTTAAAATGTTCTTAAGCAAGTTAAATTTGGCATTTTTGATGTCAGAAAGTGACATTGGAAAAGTACCTTCAATCCACCACTAGATCCAACACTTCATGTGTTGGAAAAAGCAGTTATGGAGGAAATGTATGCTTTGAAAAGCAAATGAACACAAGACATACAGGTTAGATAATTTGGGAAATAGAGAAAAGGAAATTTTGGATCAGATATTTAATGACGATGCATTTAGAATCATGTGACCCGACAAGGGAGGCGGTATGGTCATTTTTGACAAAATGCAATATTTACAGGAAATTTTTGAATTGTTGAATGACAACACTACTTATGCCACTGCATCTGTCAATGAAGTGAACATTGGATATAGTTGTATAGACCACTTTTTAGAGGAATATTTATTGGATGAGAGAATTGTGCCCAGCACTTATAGCTGTTTAAAAGTTAAGGATCTGACTGTGGCAACTATTTTTGGTTTCCCAAAAACCCACAAGGGTATAGAAAACCTTAGTTTTAGACCGATTGCTTCAGGGAGAGGTTCAAAAACATACCCTTTTGGTGTTGTTATTGACAATTGGCTCAAGCAAGTTGTAAACAATGCTCAGCATTTATTGAAGGATTCTTGGGATTTCCTAGGAAGAATTACTAGTAATCTATGGGATGACAAGATTATATTTTAGACCATAGATATTGTCGACTTGTTCACCTCCATTCCCAGGGAGGAAGGCATGGAGATGTTCAAAAACATAATTAGAAAAAATATTACTTTTGACAATGATAGGATAGAACTAATACCAATAAATCCAAAAACACGGAAACTGTGCACCAACTGCCAGAAGAGCACGCTTTATTAAATGCGACCACAAATCATAAACGCTTTAAAACCACAGTGCGTTTTCGTCCACATCAACACATAAGACTTCATCAGACAAATAAATTCATCAAAAGTAGCTCATTAAATACTCCAATGAGGTTAAAAACAACCAATAAAAAAACATTACATCATATCTTCATCAGACAAGAAAAAAGGTTCATTACATACAGAATTTAGCTGAATTAAAACATTAAACACTCATACATTATTACTAAAAACATTGTAAATCTATCTATGTATCATATACCCATTTTTCATGTAAAAATAAATTCATTTCAATAAATAATCCAAAGTAAAAATCAAAATGTTATTAAAAAAGTTAATTTATTTATTAAAAACTCAAACTGTTTGTGTTTAAATAGCACAATTTACTGTTCTTATGGAGCCATTACTAATACCAGCTATATTCTAGCTGCTCTCAGTTTTAACACAGGGGTTAGTGAAATGTGTTCATTTAGACCAGGGAAACTTGTGGCTTCTACCAATATTTACCACCATAATTCCTTAAATTCTAACCATTCCTCCCAGAGACCACCTCTCATTTCCTTCTTGACCTGCTCAAGCACAAAAAAAGAAAACTTTGAGTCCTCACATATTCTTGTGTGCTTATATAGAGCATTTGTTTCTTTCTTCCTAAGTATCTCGTAGGTGTGTTCATAAATTCTTTTTTTCAATGCTCTTTCTGTCTTACCGACATAGTATGAATTACATTGTAAACACATTGCCATATACACCACTCCCTGGGATTCACAGTTATAGTATCCTGTACTTTTGATGTTTATATCCCTAGCTACTGAAAACATCTCACTTTTGTTACTAACATATTGACACTGATTGCAGTGTCCACATTGATGTGTTCCGTTCATTTTGTTAGGTATACCAACTTTATTTAAAGTATTATCACTACCATTCAGCTTGTTGTATTCCAACAGCTTTTTTATGCTTCTAGCATTCTTGTAAACTATTTTGGGAGTATCTTCTTTGATGTTCAAAATATCAGAAAAAGATACGAAATTGTCCCACTCCCTCTGAAAAATCTTTTTCACCTTAAGATTAAATAAATTGAAGGAAAGTCTAGAGGTTATGGTAACCTCAAACAAGGTAGTACAATGTGTGGGAAATGTTCCCAATGTAGATACATCTGTGATAAGGTTAATATAACACTACATAACACTTTAAAATCCAAAGTTTGGTTTGGCAAAGGAAATTGCCAGACAGAAGGGGATGTGTGGCAGAGTGGATGTGATTCCCACAGGGAATACGCTATGGAGTATATTCTGAATTTCAGGACTACGGGTAAGGAGCTCATGAGGTTGGCACAGCAGCACCTATCTTAAACAAAAGAGGAACAAAAAGCTGAGTATGACAGGAGTGCTACAGAGAGAATACCCAGTTGGACAAAAAGTAATGTTGCTTGTTTCTTTACATCAGAATAATAATCAGAAAGCATTTGAGGGGCCTTTCTCCATTATAAAACAAGTAAGTTATGTGAATTATATGATGGAGTTGCCTGGTAGAATCATTTGGCAGTTTCTATTCAGCAAAGAAAAGTTAATGTCAGATAAGGCCAAGTATTCTTTAGTTTAAAGTGATTAGTGACTGCACTAGCTGCTTGTTTTATAACATCTGTCTGTTTAGAACTTTTACTATAAATTTCTTGGGCAAGAATATTCATATTTGCTTTTTAAATGAATTACTTTATTTAATTTATTTACATTTAGGAGTTTTACTAAGGGCAAAGGTAAAATGATGTTGCGGTTCCAACTTGTTTGGAAATGGCTGCTGTGGTTCCAGTATTTTGGAAATAGCTGACTAGAAGTGCAGTGGCTGAGTTCTATCTAGCTGACATTTCTGGGGATAGCTTAGGAAAACATGGGAGTCTCTCATTTTGGACACAGTGGTTCCCTTCTCTCCTCCACTGGATGAATAAGAGATTGTTTTATTATATCTGTCATTTTATTCTGTAGGAACTATGTAGTTTGTTATAGCCATTAGCCTTTTATATCCCATGGCTGATTGCACTTCTTTAATTGTTTACTTAGAAAAATAGACTTGAAGTTATCTTAGCAATTTTACTGAGTAATGTATGTGCACCTATCATTACATGTAGTTGGTGTAGATTAGTACTGCTTTTTTAAGTATAATAAAGTTGTTTTCTTTAATAATTAAAGAAAATAAAATAGTTTTGATATTTAATTTTAAATGCTTGTGGCTGGAGATTTACTTATATATGTACATAAGGGTTTGCAGATTGGACCGCTGTGCTATAAACTGCTAATTGTAAAGTGACTGCTGATATCTAAATGTAGTCATTCAGATAAATAGTTAAAGGTTGGCTTATTTTATGATTAAACAGCAATTTGTGACCTTGGTTTTGCCAGTGTAACTTGGTTGGTGACAGCATTACTGTAAAATAGGAAAGAAAGTGCTGGAACCACAGAGTTATCATTAAGCTCCCTTTCTGGAAAAGTATGTATGTGTGTGTGTGTGTGTGTGTGTGTGTGTGTGTGTGTGTGTGTGTGTGTGTGTGTGTGTGTGTGTGTGTGTGTGTGTGTTTTAGAGAGAGAAAGAGAAAGAGAGAGAGAGAGACAGTGTATGTGTGTATGTGTATTGGTGTGTTCACACAAAATAATTTTGGACACATTTCAATGACTGTTTGGAAGATTGCACTAGAAATCAGAAGGTGAAATTGTGAGGAATCAGGGATTATAATTGAGTTACACTTATACAGTGTAACCCTTATTTGGTGTGGCAGATGTCGGGTATTATTCATGGCAGCAGCATGAATTTGTCAAATGCTAAACAAATTTACTTGCAGGAGTAGGGCTAGAGAGACCATACCACTGTTCCTCACATATTATGCAGTACCGATTATACATATTTAGGCATATATTATCATGTGTTAGGTGGTTGTATTTATTTTATTTATTTATATATTTATTTATTTATTTATTTATTTATTTATTTATGTATTTATTTATTTATTTATTAATTAATTATTAAATTATTTTAGCTTTGCTTACCAGGGTGGTACACTGATCAATAATGACCATTTGCAAGTACAGCCCAGGTAACACACACAGTGCAGATACAATATAATGATAGTCAACAATATACAGTACAATTTTGTTTAAATTTTATAAAAAAAATAATTTTATCAAGACAATTCTTGTTTAACAGTTATGAGAGGCAAATGTGCATATTTACAGATTAAATTTTATAAGTATGGTACTGCTGTGGGTTGAGATGCATGTGGGATTTAACTATGACCACACAGAATGCGCAAAAAAAAATGTTGTAGAAATGGTATCCTTCTTGCTACACAATAAGAAGGCTATACCGGAAATCAATGTGCTCATCCATAGCATTTTGAGCTGTAATATTTTTGGTGCAAGACCTCTATTAATGTGAAACTGTATGTAATTTCCATTGGTACAGTTAAAAGATAAGACCATGATAATGTGCCAAAGACTTTTTTGCATCCTTCATCTTAGTAATCAAAACTACATTAAAATGTCTTGTTCTAGGAGAGGTGTCCATGACCTGCCCATTGAATCCCAAGGATGATAACAAGGAATAGAAAAAGATGTAATCCAGATGCATTACATTGCTTACTACTTCCTAAGCCTTTTAGACCATAATCAGTGACTGAGAGAAAATAAGATGGCTGTAAATGGGAGCAGTAGGGCCTTTCTCAGGATTTCAAAACCAGAGTGATCATTGTTGCCTTCCATAAACTGGCAGAGGTGTGGCCTAGTGTAGCCACAGAATGACATTTAGATATCTTTAAAAACAAGATCTTGACTTGTGTGGGCAACAGTTTGTAATTATCCACTTGAAGGTCATTGTCCCAAAGTTCCTACCTAGTTTAACTGGCCTGCTTCATTCTTCAACCTGGAAAATTCATCAAGATTTGCTTTGGCATTATCTACTGTGAATTGCTTAGTGTTAAAATGTTTGTAGCGTTTGTGTCAGTGTGTTTCCTCTGCATGTTTCAGATACAGTGAGCACATGATTTGTGGGGGATTGGGCTCTGGCAATGATAAAAGTATTTTTTATACTGTATGGTTCTGTCTATTTGCCCAGTCTAGTGGCTTTTACAGCATTAGGCACAATAACAGTATGTGTAGTGTTTATCTATTGCCCATTAATTTAAATGTAACATATCTAATGTTGGTCTATCACATTGAAAGCAACATTATCACCAAATATGTCATTGGATCTTAGTTTCCTACTTCCAGTTCCTCTGTCAGGAACTGCATAGTGTGCTGGCAGATAATGATGTCTGTTATATGATAGTACTCCCAGCCTTCACTTCTACAATATGGCTGTGATGTTCTTGGCTGTCACTCAAGCATGCCTCATCTGGAGGTTATTCTTTGCTTAACAAAAGAGCAAGGTGAGAACAGTGCATGCTTATTTCCATGCAGCATAAGTACTGCAGTAAAGGGGTTTGATACCATACATTATTATGGAAGAAGTAAGACATGGTTACCCTTCCCACTCGTGTCTGTACCTCCCTTTTTGCATTACAGCATGAGCATCTGTTTAATAGTTGCCATATATGTGAATATTCTTTACATACCTCTTCAAAAACTATTCCCGTTGTATATCTTTTCTGGGATGAATTTCAAGAGCTACATATTGTTTTGCTAGTGCCGTTAAATACATTTATATTTACCTGTCTGCAGCATTATTATTTTTCAGATTTCATTATCAGAAGTCTAAACTTGAATTATTATATTTTATTTGCAGCTTCACATCAGAGGTGTAAGACTCTATACTGCAAGGCCCATCATTGTGAAAATGTAACTGCTATTCAATAAAAAAAATAGCAATTACCAAAACTCAGTCTTGCATCTTTAAAGTATTATACCTCCACACTTTCCAATACATGAGGGTAGTATACCATAGCTTTTGCATATGCTAACCCCAGGATCACTGTACCTTGGAGAAGGGTGAATACCCCATGATAACACAAGTCTGTAGTTTGTGTATATTCACCCTTAACTGGTCTTCATTTTGACTGCACTAATGGTCTCAAACTTTCATCAAATGTGCTTTGAGGCTGTGTGCTGGTTTCCTGGGCTTTCCAATGAATTTACACTGTAGTATCTGTAGAAATAATTTGACTCTTTACCTTTCACCTAATAGATGAGGTTGAATGGGGTACAGGATGTTTCTTCATGAGCAGTCAGGGCTGATTAACCAACATTTGGGGTATTGTTATTGTGATAGATGATGACAGTCTGACCTCATTGTCCCCAGTCTTCCTATGCCCTGCTGTCCCTTACTCAATCCTTTTCTGTCCTGCTTCAATATTTTGTTTTTTTTATTTTAGTTTTTTGGTTCCAGGATACAGCTTGTCATTGAGAATTCGTGAGGAGAAAAATCAGTAGCAGGAATAGTTCAGGTGTAAACAACAGTTATGTAAACTAAACCTTTTGTATTCGTAACTGAGGAATGCTTATGGTGTCACCTGAGTTGTTTGATGATTATGATGTGCATTGTCTTAATCTCTCAGAGACGAAAACATGCTGCTTGTATTTATTTCATTATTAAAATAACATCCACATTTTTGTTGGATGGAAAAGAGTTGATTAAGGGTACATGTGCCTCGACTCTCTCTTCTTTAATCTATTTTTTTCTGTATTAAGGATAGGGGTCATTAACTTATAAAAAGTCTATGAGAGGTCTAATTACGTAAATATCATATGCATTTAAAAATAAAGTTGCTGAGAGGCAATACTGTATCCTATTGGATAGCATTGTGATTTTACCATATTTCCTTTCTCTTTTTCCTTGATGTCATAACAGTGGTTGTAGCTATGTTTGCATTGGCATTACTTTTTCTGTATATAGTAAATGGAAAGTGATTACCCCAAATTCAGGCAAGTTTGGGATATAGATGAAGTTGTCTTCCCTCAGTTTTTTTTTTTTGATGACTATCCTTTTATTTTAGTTGAGTTTACTAGGATTTTGATAAATGTCATGGATAAGATACTTGGACTGGTTTCATGGCATGTAAGTGGTTTGAGTAACTCTGTCAAATACTCCAGGCTTTTTCAATTTAAAAATAGAGCTCAGCCTGGCATAGTACGCTACATGAATTGCATGAGACAGTAAGAGAGCTGTATTATCTAGGATGCTACACCATATGTTGACATGTTCCTCAAATGGATTCAGAAGTAAAGAAGTGTGAGGATTTGGAGATTGTGATCACCATGGACGTGCAAATTCATAACAGATTTGAAATTTAAGAAAAATGGGTGACAGAGATCAATGTTGTATAGGGTGCTGTCATTTACATGGTAGTGTCTGCTTACCTATACCCCCAGTTTTTCATGAAAAAATTCAAAACATTAGTTGAGTTACTAACAAATAATAACCAGTGAGGGCTAATATAGAAGGGTGATGTTAATTTCCTATCCCACCAATTAAATGTCTGTGTGGGGTTTCAGCAGAAGTATCCCATTTGTTGTCAGATCCATCCTTACCCAGTGAAACAAAGGATGCAGATCACTTTTGTGGTAGGGGATAATATCCTGATTACAACTCAGCCAATCGATTAGCAGCTCAGACAACTGACAGAGCAACAGGGAGGGATGAACATTACCATCCCAGGGGAGGGGTTGGCAGAAGGCATCTCCCATGTCAATTTGTAGTGGAGGCTAGGGATGGCAGTATAGGGAGGTGTGGTCATGGGGTTGGCAGTATAGTAAGGGGTGGTTAAAAAAAGGGGAAGGTTGGAGGCATGGTTGACCTACCACAAAGGCAGGGTAATATGCTGCCTGTCTCTACTGCATACCTACCCCTCAGACAAACCACAGGATTCAGGAATTCTGAAGAAGTCTGGTTATGTTTGCAGATGAAAGAACTAAATCTTTCCATTCACTTGTATTTCTTTGGATTATTAAAATACATATTTTTAACATTTGAGGTTACCTCTGTTCACTTTGATTTCAGTATTTTTTCTGCTTTGAGCAAGTTTTGTTTTTTTTGGTTCTCAGGCATTGAACTAGGGGTTGATTGGTGTGCTGTCAAACCCAAAAAGGATGTGGGGCATTGGTATTGCTGTCAGAATGATAGAAAGAATAGAAAGAGAAAGCAAAAGTAAAAAAAAGCAAAGGATACAGTGTAGCATTCTTTTGTTAGTGGTGTTAAGTTTAAGGGCTTCAAATTGCTCAGAATTAAGGTTCATGTCACTGCAGGTCAGGTAAGAAGCTAGAGTTATACAGTCATCTCTTCATGTCTGAGTGCTTACTAAGATGAGCTCACCTTTCAGGACTAAGGTATATTGATACTGTATTTGTGCCATCCCATTTGAAAGAACAGCTATTTTCCTTTAACATAGTTCTATAAGTTTTCAAAGAGCATTCAGAGTGGGCAGCTGATTCATTACAGCAAATCTCACTAGGACACATTAAAGTTTTTCTTCAGGAAGTTTGTCTTCTATATGTAATGATTGTGAAGGAAGAATTTCTTAAGGTCTTTTCCAAGCTGAAGAGTTAGAAGAATGAATTTGGGCAACGAAATTTGGTTATTACATCAACTTTTTTAGAGGCATCTATACTTCAACATTAGCCAGCCATGGCTCTCCTACAGAGAATGTAAAAAACAAGCCCAGATCTGCAGACATGAAAGCCCTTGACATAATACAAGCTCAGTACACTTGCACAGTGCTTGTAGTATACATTTATTTCACTATGTGCAAATTCACACATACAAAATGCATGCTTCCAACAAGAGTTTTACACACACACACACACACACACACACACACACACACACACACACACACACACACACACATGGCAGTACCAGCTGCCGGCAGCCTGCAAGCTTGTGGGATATCATAGTAGCAATCCGTGTGACATCATTTACCCAAAGGCCCTTAGGGCAGAGTGCATAGTGGCCATAATACACACCACCTAATAAGACATGTTCATAGGTTCATAGGTATATGCTATGCTAATAAGCCTAACCATGCAACCCAACCCAACTGCATCCCCTTGAAACATATGCGTCTTAATTGGAGGGGGTATTTGTTAGGAGGGGTATGGTAGTTAGAAGGAGTATGTTAGTTCAGAGTTTGATAAAAAGTTATGTGGGGGTATGTTGCTTAGGAAGTATTTACTATCATCCTCTGTCTACAAGAGACAGTGGCCAGCCCTAGAATGAAATTTCAGTTTCCCATCTAATGGTCAAGGTTATATTTAAAAAGGGCTAGGAATGGACTATGTTTCACATGGATAGGGACCCTATTCCAGACCATCAGGATCCTTTGAGTCACATATCTATCACTCCAGCATGTTTTCTTTATGTCATATGCAAAGTTCAAATCCCTGGATTTACTATTGCTGGTACTGCTCCTTTTGTGAATATGTAGAAGTTCCATCAGGGCTGGGTCTAAGGATGTTTTATATGGCAAGCACATATTGCCTGTCAACAACCTGTAGGAGACCAAGTAATGAGATAGGGCTCTAAGGAGATGTGTATTGGGCAGTGTGTTAACACACTGGTTTTATTGGGGAGGAACCACAGTAGGCAATTCAACTGTTGCATATGTCTAGTTGGATCCCTATTATTTCCTCGAAGAGGTGTTTTCATTGAAATTGAAACCGCGAAATTTGAAAACATCAAACATCCACATAATCAATTTCTATCCTTGGGAAAGTAATCGCTTGGCCATCCTCATCAGTTTGCTGTTTTCCCTGCTGCAGTGCGATCTTAGAGTTGGTATGTTTAGTTTGAGGGAGGGGGGCACACAGCCCTCCACTTTGGGGGTTGGGCAAAGCCCCCTCCCACTTTGTATTGTTTGTGGTTATTTGTTGGTGTTTGTAGGGCAAGTAATTTCTTTCCAAGGGAAAGAAATACTTTATGTGGAGGTCGATGAAGAGGCGTTCGATGGAATGCCTCTTCGAGGAAATAATATAGACCCATCTATTCAGGTACATGTCAAAAGGGGGCATTGTACTCCGTGATGGGTTTGATAAGGGATGACTATAGTGGTACTATAAATTCCTTGTCCCTGGATGCCATACCCTTACTTATAAGTTGGGCGACATAGAATGATTTTCTTACTGACTTGGCTACTTGTTGGTCAAAGGTCATATTACTGTTTACATATGTTCCGAGATCTCTAATGTTCCCAGATCTCTAACTACTGGGTCAGTTCTTAGGGGGTATCTTTTCAATGGAGTATGTTGCCTGGGTAGACATTTTCCCAAAAGACACTATAATGCACTTCTTTGCACTGAGTTTTAATCCATGACTTTAGCACCTGCATTAGACCCTCTTGAAAGATGTGGGTGTCATACAGGAATTTATGATAGCTCCCAATTTGCAGTCATCTGCAAACATGATGAGCCAGAGGACCTTGACATTAGGCTTGATCTCTGAGAAGTAGATGTCAAACAGGAGTGAGCCTGGCATGGAGCCCTGTGGTACTCCAGCGGTGACATGCGTCTTGATGGAGGTGGTCTCCCCATTCCTGACTTCTTGGGTCCTATCTGTCAGCCAGCTGGCAATCCAGTGAGTTGTGTAGGACTTTATGCCTATTCCAGTGACTGTATCCAAAATCCCTGAGTGGAGTATTGTGTCGAATGCCTTAGCCAGTTCTAGGTAGTTGGTATGCACCAATTTTCCTTCATCCATTGACTTGGTTACCTTCACAAAGAAGTCTACATTGTTAAGTAGGTATGACCTTCCTTTGACAAAAAACAAACTGGAATGGGTCCAGTGTCTGCATGTTGCTAATGTCTTTATTAATTATTTTCATGATAATTTTTTCCATGCCTTTGCATATTGGACTAGTCAGACTAATGGGTCCATAGTTTCTGGGGGTGGTTGATGGACCACTCTTGTGAAGGGGAATAACCATAAGCATCCTCCATTTATTTTGCATAAGGTATGTTTTGAGGCTATAGTTGAAAAATGAAGTGAGTGGTCCTGATATGTCATGTTTCCAGCTATTTAGGAGGCAACCTGGGATATTGTCTATGTTTTTAGCCTTTGTGAGTACAGCTACAACCTGCTTCCAACTGTTAGTTGGGAAAGTTATGATGGTAGGGGGTTTCACAAGGGGTGGGGGGAGTGGAGAGGGGTAAAGTTTGAGCTGAACTTATTTGCCAGCAGATTTGCTGTGTCATTCTGTTCAGTGAAGGTGGTACCATTTATTATCAGGTCTGCACATTGTTGTATGAGACCTTTGAGGTTTTGAACATGGCTATAGAAGGCCTTTTGATTGCCTTTAGCCTGAGAAGATGTCTTGAACTCATAATTGGCCATTTTGGATTTAATTAGACCTTTTAATTTCATGTTTAGTTTTATTAGCTCTTGTCATTATGAGAGTTGCTTTTTTCTGACTTTGGGCATAACTTTTTTTTTTCCTTTTGTTATATATCCTGCTAAGATTGCAATTCCATCAGTGTTGTTTTTTGTTTCTGGAGTTTGTTTTGGGCTTACTTCTAGTAGGTACAGTAGCCTCTTTGCAGCCATTTACATGCTCGTACAGGGTTTCTGTGAATAGTGGTACATAGGCTGTTGTGAACTTTAGGTTGGGCCGGGCATTGAATTTTGACAAATGGTCACTTAATATGATGTGTATTTTGCTTTAAAATAGTTTCTAACTGTAATAGGCTTTGCTGGGTTTTCCAACCTGATTTTTATTTGGAACAAGACTGCTTAGGGATTCAATGTCACCAGTGAGAATGACACATGGTGTGACTGGGCAGTACAATCCCATATTGGTGAGAAAAAGATCCAGTATGTTGGAACCATTGGTTCTAGTATGCACTACCTGTCTGGGCCATTTGTGTTATTAAAGTCCAAGAAACGTGTCTGTAAGATGGAGGCAGTGGATGTTTCCTACTCTATAGAGGGGTAGTTAAAGTCTGCATGAATAGAGTGCTTGGTTGGATGGAGAGTGCCTCTAATAGGTCTAGATAAATATTGTGGAATTCTTGGCATAGAGATGGTGAACTACAGCTTGCAAAGATATTGTAGGGACTCTATCTAAGGTGATTTGCACATGCATGAACTGCAGGGTATCATCATGGTTAACCAATTTTGAGGTATACTTGTTGCTACTGTAGATTTATATACCTCTCTCTTTAATTCCTGTCTGTGCAGCTGATAGTCTAAATGTGTGGAAAGCAGTGTAGCCTTGCAATGCAGGAGTACTTTATATGGCATTAATCTATGTCTTGGTAAGGGCACAGCTATCTATATTCTTCAGAGTGAGGAGTTTCTAGTTAAGGCTGATAGCACTGAGCGATAACACCTTTAGGTTCCTTTGGGTTTTGTTTGCTATGTTGGTAGTTGTAGCTCTTTGGCATTGCTTAAAAAGGCTCTAAGGGACTAGATAAAATCTTAGCCAAAACCTGGAAGCCCTGGGGGACAGGTGTAGGCCATCATGCCCTCCCAGGCTAACAGATATTGAATCACCCTGGGCTGATTCCAGAAATTAAGTCAATTGTGAAAGTCAATATGTTTTTGTTTATACTGTGGTATTATCCTTGGTGAAGGTAGAATACTGCCCAATGCAAGGCATATACAGGTCTGAGGCACATATTCAGAGAGGTCCATAATGTCTTTTTTCATATAATCCAGAGAGGTATGTCTCAGGTTATTTACATCCACATGGACTATGATAGAAACATACTGGTACCTGTGGTGCACTGACTTGACTGCATGTGTAACTTGACAGATCCTGGCCCCAGATAAACAACTGACCATAATCCTCTTGTCCAGTCTAGTGAGCAGTGCATCTTTGTGTCATACAATGGAGTCTCCTATTGCAAGACTCCTGGGTAAATTGTTTGCTTGCCTTATGGGCTTTGTTTTTGGGTGTCGATTAGGTGAAGGCCTATGTGAGGTGTTCAGTGTTGTTCCGGTGTGTGCTTAAGAGACTGGTGAGTATAGACATTGCTGTTTGCAGGCTTAGGAGTTCTTTGAGGTTTAGAGAGATTGTTTTTTTAGTGCCTCAACATATGATGGTGTATGTGTGGGGACACATACACCATCATATGATGGTGTATGTGTGGGGACACTTTGTGTGGTGGATGTAGTGTGTGTGTTTTTGTTTGCATACAAGATTTCTGCCTCCAAGGAAATTGTGTATGTACATCTCTCGCATACAGTGTTTGTTTCTTTAATGATTAAAAGGTTGTCAGGGAACATGAGACAATTGCTACATTGTCTAAGAATGCCTACATCTACCAAGCTGGATATGGAGATATATAGAAATAGCATATCCATGTTGTCCAGACCTGTACTGAGGTGGGCTATTAGGGTTTGAGGTCTTGGTTTTACAGAGGCTCCTAGGGTGGTCTCTAGGCTTAGGGACTAGAGTTGGGCAGTACTAAGATATGGTATTAAATGGTGCTAGGATATGGTATTAGTGATATCTGACATGCAAGCTAGCTGCTTTGATCTTAACTTTGTGTAATGTGTCACTAAGTTGCAGGTCACAGTCCTAGTACTAGTTTTATAGGTAAACTTCTGCTACCATAAAGCAATTTTAACAAACTAGCTAGACAAGGTGATTTCAAGTCAAACAGACCAATAGCAAGACAGTTTGAGAAAATGCAATAATTTTGGCCTTAAATACAAGTAAATTTACAAACAAAAAGATAAATCAATAGTCAATCACAAAAGTAGCTTCTGGAAGTGTAGTTTTTAATGCAAGTACTTTGTTTGTGCCTGGATGGCACATATCACTTCAGATGCACAGGTGAGGACACTGAGCATTGCTGAGTTCTGGGGGAATTAGCAAAGAGCCTCTCAAACATGCTGAATTTATACAAGCATTTAAATGGGAGTTTTTCTCTGGGCGTCTACTGAAAATGGGTACCTACCCAGTTGGACTATCCTGATAAACAAACGTCAAATAAATAAATCAGCAAATTGTACAATATCAGGGTATGTGAAATGATTTAAGCTACAAACATCAGCAGATAAAAGAGTTAAATTAAGAGTAAATCAGTAAGATAAATCTTTTATCTGCCAAAGATGCCAGAGAATTTATTCAAGACCCTCTCAGAGTGCAGGAAGGATGCAAAGCAGATGGGAGTTTTGTGAAAATTATGATTTGTAGGAAGGGAGGTTAACTCAAGAGCAAAACGTGTTTGCTGAGTGGGATCTCAGCATGATGGAGCTATTTAAAACAATGGGTGGGAAAAGTACTTAATTAGCTTAAACAACTGACAATAGCAATCAAAGGTGGAGGGGGGGCTTTGGTAGTCAGATTACCATACACTGTCTTTAAAATGACAACAGCAAAATGGTAGGTCGGTTGGAGAAATTTCATTCCAATGTAAGAAGACAGACAAATCAGAAAATGGCACAGAGATATACAGATTTAATTAAATAAAGTCCCCCCCGGAGATCACCCCGGGGATCACTTCTGTGGCTCTGCTCGACAGGGGCACAGGAAAATAATTTTCTTGGGTGGCAAAAGCCAGTGTACCATTTAGTTAGGCTTATATAGGCACTAGGGCCAATAGCCTAGTACCTACCTATGAACTTATGAACCTATAAAGACCAAGACAACAATCCAATCAATAAAACAGATCTGTACAAATCAGGAAAAAAAATCAAGTGCTTTTGCAACACTACTAAGTTCCTACGACTGCTTATAACAAATGCGATGTCCTCTACTTTTAATAATATTGTCTCAGCAAAACAAAAAAAACCCAGTTGATTTACAGAAAATTCGAGCTGATTTAAGAAGCTAGACAAATCAGATACCACAGCTTGTTATCCATAATCCACAGTATATCAGGTCAGCGTGTGAGCCAAAATGGCAAGGAAAATGTTTTGGTCCAGGGATAAATTGACTTAATAAAACAAAGACTAGGATAGCAATCCAGTCAGTAAACCAGATCTATGTAAACCAGAAAAAAAAAAAAAACAGATCCAATAACTTTTACAACACAGCTATTTTCCCAACAAGGCTGATTCTAAATGCTATGGTCTCTGCTTTCAACAATACTGTCTCAGCTACAGAACAAACAGTTTTCTTACAAAAAAAATTCAAGCTGGTGTTAAGAAGCTAAATAAATCAGATAATGCATGTAATAGTCACACACTAAACTGTTTCTACAACTTGTGCAGGTGGCATAGTGTCTTAGACATGGTCCATTGTACCCATGTAGGCCAGCAATCACAAGACTGTAGATAAATTGAGGATAGTGATGCTGCTGTTTTGTGAGACATACAGCTAGCATTCTGCATGACACATCTATCATTGTTCAAAATGTGGAGGCCATGAAGAAACAATGTTTTACAACCAATAACATGCATTAGCACAATGGCCTCTTTGGTATCAACAGTGATTGAGTCTACAGCTATTATTGGATTGTCTGGACCTGAATAAAGGAACCTATATACAACTGGAAACATCTGGAGCCATCATTTCATAGCAATTTGCTGTTTCTGTAGCTGTGACTGTCAAACATCCCAGCTTAATATGCAGTGAGTTAGATTTACTTATGTTAAAGGACAACTACAGGATAACATCATTTTCTTTTATTTAGCAAGTTTTGTGCCCCTAACATTTGATCTCATCCATTGGAAATACAAATAAGGTGCTTTTTACTTAACATTTCACTTTGTTTTGTGGTTTCCTATGTTGTAGAAGCAGTACTGCAGGACATTTTTTCTCCTTACTCATATTTGCCTTGTTTTGAAGCCAGTTTGGATACCCCTCTCTGTTGTACACAACACCCATTGTTTTCTGTAGTACATTCACCATAGGACCCCTTTCTCCTAATTTAATATACAACCCAACACACTAGCCATTGTTTATGCATAAATAAATTGCCCTTCCATTAGTTCAGGAACCACCTTTTTAATTGCAGTTCCCAAACATCTTTATTTCTGTGCAGGATGTACCAATTCGGCAATCAGTTCAGTAACCTACAGAGCTTTGTGTTCTTTTGTTTAGTGCTTACCATAGCTATCAGCTTTTTAGTTCAAGTATAACGGTAAATCCAGGACCAATAGCAGACAAAAGCTCAGAATCTGGAACAGTTTTTTTTTAATGTTCTTATTCTATTAGAAAATTAGTAGTTTAGATTGTGATTTGGCATGCTTTTGTGGAGGATAAAAAGTCTAGAACTGTAATGTATTGCATTACACACAATCCATTCCTCAACAACTTGACAGAAATCAGTAATTTTAAGGAGCACATCAAAACTATAAGGCAAAATCTGAGATATTTTCAGAACTTTGGTGGTTAGATTTCATACCATTGTAAGTACAGAGACCGTATGTGTCTGTTATTGTTAACATCTGAATTAGAGGCACCGTCAATGGCGTGAACATTTTTTTCCACCTGTAACGGCAGAATGTTGTAACTACTTTACACTCAAGTAGTACATCTATGATATTGTGAATTGAGGGTCTGAGGTGTGCTGTTCTACTAATTTGCAGAGACTAGCTCTAGACTGCCCCTGATTTTGCATCAAGATAGTGCTGCAGGCAAATCCTGTAGAACTTTGGTTATGCTGTTTTTTTTTTTAGTTAGTTGCATTTTGGACATGGTATCCTGAACATACACGTAGGTGCATTGACTTATGACTGACTTTCTTCTGAAAGAGAATAAGACTGGAACAGCTTATTAAATTTAAAGAAGTAACATTTGCTAAACTGAGTATCAGCAACATGGTCCTGAAATTTCCAGCCAGTTGTACACATTTTTATTCTTTGAGCTGACTGCTGAAAGTGCTCAGATTCGGCAGCAACTAGAAGATAGGAGCGGTGTTAATCCTGATGCTAACATGAAAGCTCCACTTACAAAATGCAGATCCTACCAGGTCTGAGACTGACAAGAGGCTTTACCAGCTGAAATAAATTGTAGCAAATTGCCCCTTATCACTTGTAACAAACAAACAGCTTGCAATATTTAAATTACCACACACACTGCTTCAACCGTTACTTCAACCTCAATTCTGGCATTGATTTCCAAAGCAGCGATATTGCTAGCACTGCATTTCTGCAATGTCATCAACTTCTTTCAGGTGTTCTAACTTGTTTCAGACATTCTTGGTTGGACAACCTTCACTCTCTCCCTCCTGCCCTTTTAGTTTCTTTGCCCTAATGAGTTTTTATTTTGTTTTAACAATGTCTTGTATGTGGCTTAACTTTTCTAATAAGTAGTTTGGATTATTGAACATCTACTTATTTTGACTGTATTATAGTAATTAGATCAGGGCTCCAAAAGGACCTTGTACAGTTCATCTAACTGCTCAAAATACATAAAGATTTATAAGTAAATATGAATAAAATTATACACAGAGAAGCAAAGAGTGTATGTGTGTTTAGCTAATGACATTATGATAGGAGAGGTCAGAAAGATAATATAATTAATTCATTAATAAATTAATAAATAAATAGTTCTATTAAATAGAATATGAAATATTGTTCAGTAAAGCAGAGGAAGCTGTAGTTAAAATTTTAAAACATCTTTATTACCCTTTTTTTTGGGGGGGGTCACAATACACTCTCCAGCATATTAATGGCTCTTAGTTAAATGCTGTGAAGAGAGGAACTCTAAACACATAAAGACAACAAGATGGCCATGGGTACTTATGTGCAAATGATTTCCAATGCTTGTCAACTGATACACACCGTGCTCTGTATTTTGATTTTATTACTTTATATTTTCATTTGTTTCATGACTGAAAATGATAGGTTATACTACATCAAGTGTTAAAACATCACACAGGGCCCACAGTGTGCTATGTGACATCTGTCATTGCCCTACTCACAGAGCAGCTGTAGCTTCCTATGAGATTGACATAATTGAATTAATTTTTGGTGGTATAGTGGTGACTTCCGCTAAGCATAAAGGCCTGACCTACTGAGAAGTATGCATTGTAAAACAATGAATGACATGAAAGTGTACATGCAATACATTGAAACATTGTAAAGTGAATTAATGCTCATTGACTGAGCTCCTCCTGTCATCCCCCATAGTAATACACAGCTTGCTCATTCTTTAGTGACCTTACTTCACTCTGTTCTCTTACAATAGATGCCTGCTGTCCATTATCACCCTTATTCCACCCCCACTATTTATGATTGTGGTCCATGGCACTAGTGCCACATCCCATAACTTACAGGAAATGCTCCTTATGCAGGGCCACTGACTCCCACCACTCTTTACTTTTTTGGAAATGCTTGCGGTCCAGGAAAACCCACTCATGTTACACATTATATCTTATGTCACTTGTTCAGAGTCAAATCTCCCTCTTCTAATGCTTACAATAAACAGTAAATGTTGTTGTCCAGGGGAATCTCAGAAGTACCTATACAGTTGTTTATTATCTAGTAGGGAAGTCTCCCCATCTCCTGCCTTCATGTAACACCACTGGCACTGAAATAAAATATTCTGGGGAGGCTTACTTATGCATGTCATATAACAATTTGAAAATAAAAAGTATTAGTAGCTTATTTGCAGGAACTTTGCTTGCCACTGGATTATTGTCAATGAGTATGTCTGGAGTAACTAAGTGGCATATAAGGCATGCCAGGATATCTTGCAGAAGGGAGGGCAGACACCTAGGATGTGGCTTAAACTGTAGGAGCTGTCTACCACTGTTATTCACCAGTAATTATCAATAAGGTACATGGCTTTTTGAGAGGATTCCTCATCGTCCTGAGACAAAACACTAAAATAGTATACACTAATATTATCATGTACAGCAGACTCCAGCAGCATAGGGCTCCACATCTTTATGAAGTGAGTGAAAGTGAAATTCATCTACAGCACAGCAGAAGGCTCATTATTATTGTACTAGCTGTAAGTGCTGGCAGAAGTTAATCAGTGCTAATTCCTGATGTTGCATACATTGCTAATGGTTGAGAGTGATCTGTATGAATTTCACTGTCACCTTATCATCAGGATGTTATGCAGGGAATCACTGAAAGGGGCTTAGAGCCTATCTGTATCATAGCATTCAAAGCCATAACTGCCATCAAAGCTTTTTATAATTGAGACCTCTGTTCATTGGAATGTATATTGTGTGTGTGTGTGGGTGTGTAAAATTAAAGAGATCATGAATAAACCAAATAGATATATGAAAAAATATTAAATGAATATGAAAGAATAAAAATAGGAGCAATTAGACATAGCAAACAGGAATTATAAATGCCATTTGAAATGTGACATATAACTGCAGGAGAAATTAGAGAATGACATGCTATAGTACAGTACCATACATAATAGCGAAGAAAAGAAATAAGAGAAAACTATGAGCATTTAGAGGGGAAGATGAAAGTTAAAAGTGTTAAATAATGAAAAACTTCCCACTGGTATGCAGGGTGAGGTATGGATTATTATGTGTAATAAATAATAATGAAGAAAAAAATTAAGTGGAATAGGGTTTAGGGGTATTACCGGCACTGGAACATTGTTTATGTGGTTAGTGAAAAAGTGTTGGACTTTGCAGGGAATGTTGCAGAAACCCATGGAATGTATAGAAACAACTAATTTTTGAGGCTTCCTATTGAAATGTCAGCACTCAAAATGTCAAATGCCAACAAGAAAAAAAAGGCCAAAACTACAGGAGAAGAGCGAAGCTCAAAAATTGCTCTTATCCTTTAAATTTCTTTTTTGCAAGAGGGTAAGCCACTCTGCCCACCCCACACCTCCAGAAGTTATATATACATATACCAACTCTGAGATCACTATACTGCAGAGAAAAGGCTATCTCTGACTTAGTATATGCCCTACCTTAAGCACATATGTATTCTCCCTCATTTTACTTTCTGTCATTCCTGCATATCCTGTAGAATGCCATTTGTCCCACTCTTGTTACTGGTCCACATTTCTGTGATACCAGCAGTATCCACCAATAGCTACCATTCCCTCCTGCATCATTGCTTACAGCTTCCCACTCTCCTTTTGACTCATTACATTGCTAATAAATATTATCCAACTGCAACACAAATTAGCCTTGTTTGTTCCTGTGCTATGCGCTCTGTTTTCTCCTTCTGACAAGCACATGATCACCCGCCCACTAGTACTAAATCATTGTCCCCCAGCTTACTTTAAAGATGTAGTCATGGAGACAAACATTCAATCCAGCTCCAAGCAACATTGGCCCTTCGGGGCTAAGATATAGCCTGTTTTTGACATACAGCCGGTGTGTCTTCCAGACCTCACCTATTCTAATTATCATCTAAAGTGATCTCTTGTGTCCACTGCCACAGCAGGTCATTATATTCTCAACTCCTTTTCATCATCATTCTGGTTACTAATATATATAACACTCTGAAAATGCTGCCTCCAACCTTGTATTCTGGTACTTCTCTGATGCCTTCATACATGCTTGCTACTTTCTCATCTATTGCCTCTGATAGGCTGTTGATAAGTCACAAAATTATGGATTCATCACTGCCCCTTGGGTAGGATTATGTTGATCACCACTTTCCTTATTTTAATAAACTAAAACAATGAGTGAGAAGGTCACTGAAAAACCAATCAGTAAAAACAAACTGAAAACTTCAGCAAAGCTAGAACTTCCACTAAGTGACCTCCCAAACCTCTTGTATCAGAGGCACATGGGATATATGCAAATGATCCTTATGAACATCAGGTGTTTTAGCTAATTGATGATTTTGAATGCCCATGACTTTTTTCATTTTAATGGACAATTTCAGGCTAATAAAGCCAAACCCCACCAGCTGTGGATATGCATATTTTGGGCTTATTATGACCTCATCAGCACAGGACAAGCAGAGTGTTTGACTAACATTAGAAACACAGAGCTGTTATACCCAGCTGATGTCCATTATCATTAGGGTCACTGCAAAAATATCCCAAACAACAAACTAAAACAATGAGTGAGAAGGTCACTGAAAAAACAATTAGTAAAAACAAAATGAAAACTCCAGCAAAGCTGAAACATCCACTAAGTGACCTCCCAAACCTCTTGTATCAGAGGCACATGGGATATATACAAATGAGCCTTATGAACATCAAGTATTTCAGATAATTGGTGATTCTGAATGCCCATGACTTGTTTCGTAATTTTAATGAACAATTTCAGGCCAATAAAGGCAAACCCCACTAGCTGTGGATATGCATATTTCGACCTTGTTATGACCTCATCAGCACAGCACAAACAGAGTGTTTGACTAGTGTGGTTTGTTTCAGGCTTGTCATTTTATCACCATGATGCACTTTCATAATGGCTGAATGTGATATTCCTTGTATGGTTTGGAGACAGAAGGTGTTAATCTCCTAACAAAAAAATAAGGCTACTAGAGTGCATCTGCTGTACATGGTGCTAACATCAACTCCGACTGCTTGCAGAAGGGGTGTAATGCAAGGGCCTTGTAATCCATACCACCCAGACGTGCTGTAGACCTCTCAAGCAGCAGAGTGGCTCATTAGTATGGTCTTGGCATAAGGTGTATTTATGTGAATTATTATTCTCTGGCCCGTCTAACCCTTCTTCCATCAAGGTTATTGTTAGCCATTCAAATATGTCAGTGCATGGATCCCCTTTTTTCACTTCTGTCTCATGTGAAAATATTTTTCTAAGGGGTGCTGCAAGTAAAGCCTTCTAAAAGCAGGTGGCTTCACCTAGGGATCTTAATTTTAAATTAAATCTTGCTCCATTTGAACCTCCTCCTCATACTGATTAGAGGTTGTTAATATGGAAAACATGGCTACTTATTTCAGGGAGACCTGCAGCCAGAATATCTCACTTTCAGGCTCTTAACATGGGTCAACCATATCTCATTATGCACAAAGAAAATGCGTTCTTAAGAACTAGTCCTTCATTTATGCCTAAAGTGGTATTCAAGTTTACTTTGAACCAAGCTACCCATCTTCTTGTTTTCCTTACAGAATCTAAAAATGAAGGAGAAAGGATATTCCACAGCTTGGATGTCCACAGATATCACAGGTACTATCTTTATAGAGCTAAGTTGTTTAAGAACTCTCATCAATTGATTATTTATTCTGAAGGTAATTATAAAGGGACAACTTGTGTCAAAACTGAATAATTCTAAATGGTTGTCTCATGCTATTTCCTTTTGCTATACACACCACCACAAGGTAATTCCAGACAGAATCAAGGCTTACTCTACCAGGGCATTGGCTTCATCAGTGGATTTTTTAAATAGACTTGGATTCTAGAAGTTCATAGGTTCATAGGTGTGTACTAGGCTAATGACCACAAGAGCCTTTTGAAGCCTAGAGATGCATCCCAACTCTCTGACAAGTTCTGGTACCCTAGGTAATTGTAAGCAGAGGCTTGGGAGACAAAATATTTACAATCAGAAGCCTGGGAGATAAACCATTTACAGGTTGCCTGTGCCCATTGGAGACATAGGTGCTATACCACAGATGAAATTCCTGTTCCCTATCCAATTGTTCAAGTTATACTTGATTTAGATTAGGAAGGAACTCTGCTTCACATGGATGGGGAGCCTGTTCCAGGGAAGGGGTAGTCTCTGTGATACATACCTGTCTCCAGAAGGTGCTATTTATATCACAAGTAAGGTTTAAGTCTTTAGGATAGGTAATTCTGGTGCTGTTTATCAGGGTAGGTTTTGACAATGCTTTGTATGCCAGGCATAGATCTCACCTCAACAGCCTATGAGGCTCAGAATACAGGGATAAGGCCTTGGGGCAGTCTACCTAGAACATTTTATTTATGTCCTGAATTCTTTTAGTGAGGAACCTCTGTGAATATTCTACTTGTTGAATGTGCCTGGTTAGGTACATACCAAAGGGGACACCCTAGTTAATGATAGGTCTGATGAATACTGAATACAGTGGAACAATGACCTCCTTAGACCTAGATGCCATACCTTTGTTTATAGGTTTAACAAAATAGAATTATTTCCTTACTACTGTAAACATGTGATGGTTAAAGGCTAGATTACTGTTTATGTGTGTCCCCAAGTCCCTTACTACTGGGTCAACTGTTGTTAATATGATACTTACCAGGGGTGGATGACTTCTTTGAGGATATTATTATGCATTTCTTGGCATTTAGTTATAGGATACTATTACGCATTTTTTGGCATTTAGTTTTAATTCTAGAAGCAGCAACTTGGTTCAGCATACATACCTTTATAAAGCACTACAAATGAGATTCCATCTCCATGTCTACAGTAGGCTTTGCCAGAACAATTCTCAAGGGGCTTCTTGGCCCTCATCCTTCCCCTTCCCAGTCCATATAAGCTGTGTCAATGTACTCACATAGCTAAGGGCACTGCAACAGTGATCGAATGATGAACAAAGTAAAGCTGTGTTAAATAAACTTACCATAACTGTAGATGTTCGAATGATCACTGCTGAAGTAGCCACTCCCTCATTATATCCCCTTATTTTTGTATATTTTAAGTTGCCTGTGTGAGTGCTTTTAACTTTAGTTTCATAACATTGAGCTTTCCATGGTTCTAGCCTCCCTTTCTTAGCTGGCTTTTCATTTCAACAGGACTTGGTACCCAAACAACTATTTTCTATACTTTTATTTTCTGAATAAAAGTTTGGGTGTGTGCAAGGTGCCCTTGAAGCTATAGAAGCTGGCCACCTGTTATATCTTGCCTAGGATGTAAGTTATATAGCTAACGTGTCTGCAACGATGATCATTTTAACATCCACTATTCTGGTAAGTTAACTTACACAACACTTTGCATGAACAGTGTGACTAGTGACAGAAGACAGGCATCATGCTACAACGGGTTACCGAGAAATCACTCCTCTTATATTTCACAATTACCTGATGCTGCATTTGTTCAATCATTACTTTGCTGGAATGTAAATACTGGCAATAAGGAAGTAGAGTTATCTTGTTATGCAGTGAACTCCATGTGTAGATGTATGCAAAGGTCTGTATGTAAGCATACATTTGTACATCAGCTGTAGATTTTCTTTATTAATTGAACTCATGCACAAACTCTTCTCAGCCATGACAAGGCCAACCAGGGCAGGACAACTAAACATACAGCATAATAACTAGAAATAAATACAGAAATTACAATGAACATCAAGTGTCAAGAACCACCTGCAACATATACAAATGTCAGCATGAGGACCAGTGCCCAGGGTAATTTTTGTCACTAGGAGCGGGAAGTGAATAATTGTTACTGACCTTATTTTGCCCTGAATACACACTTAAGAACAGTAATGTAAAGGACAACTAACATGCAACATAATGATTGTATACCCACAAAAAATGCTTTGGAATTAAGGATATGTGGCCTGACGTATAAAGCCATGTCCAACCCGGAATTAATGGACATGCTGCACCTCAGAAAATCCAAATCCCATCGAGCTACGTGCTCGGGAGACTTGAACCTCAGCACTGAAATAAATAGGACATGTTGGAGGGACAGATTCATAACCCAGAGGCTCGCTTCACTCTGGAATAAAATCCCAGTCCAGGTTAGGCAGAGTCCCACATTGACTCTCTTCAAGAGGAATCTTGATGAGTGGATGGGAGATCGTAGGTTTACCCCGGCTATCACTTCTGTGTCACTGTTAGACAGAGGCGCAGTATACTAACCTCAAAAAAAGGCATAGCAAAATTAATTTAAAATGGGTGGCGAAAGCCAAACACACTTTGGCTAGGCTTATAAATGCCCTAGGGCAGATAGCCTAGTATGAACCTATGAACCTATGTTATTATGGTGTGTTAGAGCAGTATTTATCTGGAATCTCTAATGCAGCTACCTTTGTTTCCCTTGGTTGGTGTGATTAGTGCTGAAAACTGCCATTCATCCTTGAGGTTCTGCCTGATAAGATATCCAGAGCACCTACCAGCTTAAAAATTAATTAATAAAATAAACTCCATTGCTTCTGTACTAGTATGAAACACATCCTCAGCTGCCCTTTCAAATAACATATCCATCTCACCGTCTCCATGAATCATAAAACCAAGGCCATGACAACCACTGAAATGAGAATCAGTCTGGGTATTAGGTTCATAGGTGTTTACTAGGCTAATGACCACAAGGTCCTTTTAAAGCCTAGCCATGCATCCCAAATCTCTGATGAGTTCTTATACCCTTGATAAGTGTAAGCATGGGCCTGGGGGATGAACCATTTACAGATTACCTATTTGCATCAGAGAAATACTGTAGGTGCCAAACCAGGGATGAATTTCTGGTTTCCCATCCAATTGTCCAAGTTGCACTTGAATTGGATTAGGGAGGAACTCTGCTTCACATGGATGGGGAGCCTGTTCCATAGACAGGGTAGTCTCTGGGATACATACTTATCTCTCCAGCAGGTACTATTTATATCACAGGCAAGGTTTAGGTCTTTAAAATGGGTAATTCTGATACTGTTTGTTTTGTGGATATGCAGGAGGTCCAGCAGACTTGGGTCTGACAATACCCTGTATGCCAGGCATAGATCTCCCCTCAAAAGCCTCTAGGAGACAGAATACAGGGAAAGGGCCTTGATGCAGTGTGCATTGGACATATTGCTTACACCCTCTATTCTTTTAGTGAGGAACCTCTGTGGATGTTCCAGTTGTTGGATATGCCTGGTTAGGTACATACCAACGGGGGCATTGTACTCAATGATAGATCTGATGAATGTTTAATACAGTGGAACAATTTCTTCCTTGGACTTAGATGCCATACCTTTGTTTATAAGTTGTGCAGCATAGAATGATTTCCTCACCACTGTAGACACGTGATGATCCAAGGCTAGATTACTATCTATGTGTGTCCCTACGTCCCTGACTACTGTGTCATCTCTAAGGGGCGTGTTGTCAATATGATAGTTACCAGGGGTGGATGACTTCCCAAAGGATAATATTATGCATTTATTGGCATTTAGTTTTAGTCCATGACTCTGACAACAGTTGTTTGTCTGTGTCAGCCCCTCCTGGAGAACATTTGTGTCATTGTGAGATACAATGACAGCTCCTAATTTGAAATAGTCTGCAAATTTAGTAAACCAGAGACCACTGACATTGACCTTGACTTCAGAGAAGTAAATGCCAAAAATGGAGCAGTCCAAGGACTGATCCCTGAGGGACTCCACTTGTGACTGGCCTCTTTGTAGAGGTGGAATCCCCAGTTCTAACTTCCTGGGTCCTGTCTGTGAGCTAGTTGGCTATCCACCGGGTGACATACGAGTTTGTACCTAACCTCTTGAGTTTGTCAACAATGCCCCTGTGGGGTATTGTGTCAAATGCCTTGGCCAGGTCAAGGTAGGCAGTGTGAATGATTTTACACTCATCCATTGTTTTGGTGACGTTCTCAAAGAAGTCCACCAGTTTGAGTAGACATGATGTGCCCTTTATGAAACCAAAATGGGTTGGGTCCAGTGTCTTGAGGTTTACTATATCTCTGTTGATCATCTCCATGATAATTATTTCCATGACTTTACATATAAGACTAGTGAGACTTATGGGTCTGTAGTTTCCAGGATCTGTAGATGGCCCACCTTTGTCCAGAGGGATGACTGTTGCCTTTTTCCATTCATGAGGCATGAAGCCTGTTTGGAGGCTGCAGTTAAATAGTAATTCCAGAGGCCCTGATAGGTCACATTTCATGCTATTCAAAAGGCATCCTGGATATTGTCTGGGCCTATTGATGCAGTGTTCTTGGTCTTAGAGAGAACATTAAGGACCTGTTCCCTAGTGATAGTAGGGGGACTTATACTTGATAATATTTCCTGAGGGAAGGTTGAAGGGGAGAGAGGAGTAAAGTCGGAACTGAATTTATCAGCTAGGAGTTTGCTGTATCATCTGGCTTATTATAGGTGGCTCCATTTACAATGACCTCTGCACACAACTGTGCATTGCCTTTGAGGTTATAGACATAGCTTTGTGGTTGTCCTTGGCCAGGGAGGTCAACCTTACCTCCAATTTGGGTTTGGTAGACTTTATTTACCCTCGAGTTGTTTGTTTAGTTTAATGGGTGTGCTTTTATCCTGCTGGGTGCAGCACCTCCTAATTTCTGCCATGATTTTCTTCCTCCTGCTATGCATCCGACTGATTTTGTGATTCCACCAGAGTTGTTTGTTTTTTTAGTTAGTTCTGTACTTCTTCCTTGTGGGTACAGCTGCCTCTATGCAACTATTAACATACTTGTACAGGGTTTCTGTGAGCAGTTCTGCATAGGCAGAAGTGTTCTCGGGGTTTATGAGGGCTTTACATTTTTCCAGGTTCTCAGTTAATAGCAGGAGGTTAGCCTTAGAATAGTTCCTGAATATTCCTTGTTTAGCTGGGGGTCCAGGATTTAATTTTACTTCAAAGGAGACCATTTTGTGGTCTGACCTTACCAGGGAAGGCATTACAGTAGAGAGTGTGCAGCACTATCCCATATTAGTGAGGACCAGATCCAGTATGGTTGCACCCCTGGTTGGCGTATTGACTAGCTGGTCCAGGGAGTTTGTGTTTACAAAATCCGGGAATCTCTGTGCATGTACGTTTGATGTTGTATAGGATTTGAGTTAATAGTGGGGTAGTCAAAGGCACCCATGAATATGGTATTGGGTTGAATGGTTAGTGTTTCAGGTAAGTTTACATACATGGTATGGGTTTCCTGGGTCATAGAGGGAGCCTATAGCTTGCAAGGAAGTGGTATTGCATTTTACCTATGGTGATTTGAACATGGAGCAGCTCAAGTGTATTGTCCTATTTGACCAGCCTTGAAATATATTTATTTTTGATGTAAACAGAGACACCTCCACCTTTAGTCCCTGCCTGTGAAGTAGCTCGTCTAAATGTGTGGAATGCATTATAACCCTCCTCTGTTGGTGTGCTGTCCCTGGCTTTAAACCACGTTTCTGAGACCATACAGGCATCAGCATTCTCTAGGGTAAAGAGAGCTTCCAGGGAGTGGAGTTTTTTGTTTAGGCTCTTAGCATTGAGCAGTAATACCTTTAGATTTTTGGGGTTTTGATTTGCTAAGTCGTAAGCATTTTCAGTACTTTCAGTGGTGTTTGACAAGCCTTTGCTCTCTAGTAGTTTATGTTAGTCACAAGTAGATCTGGCCAAAGTAACCATGTTTCAATTAAACATTGGATGTTTGTGAAAGGTATATCTTGCCCTAATGAACCTGTTCTAAATTCTCTTTGAAGGTCACTGGGGCAATAAGCAGATGCAAGCCTGTACACACTGCATACCAGGATCTTATCACAGTTAAGAGTAAGAAGCAACTTAAGTAATTATACAGCAAAACTGATGTAAAAACAGATGTACTCAGTGCATGTTGGTGTACTTCTTTATTTTTAGGGAAGCACTGCTCCCTGGGTGATTTGATGCTGACAAGGCTGACAAGAGCTCTGGTAAAATCTGAACTGTCCTCATGTCCCATTGAAGGCTCTCATGCTAGTTAAAATGGTCTCTTCCTCAATAACCCATGCTGAAATGATGTCAAAGTAAAGTCAGTTTGAAATAAATGGCAAACTAATTGCTTTTGGAAGCAAAGATGTTGAAGTTTTTCCCTTTGTCCAGCATGTATGTCCCATACTTGTTTGGATTTCTCACTCTATTCTCTGTCTATACATATATATGCATATTTACATGTATATCTATATGTATATATATAAATAAATAAATATATATATATATATATATATATATATATATATATATATATACATACACACACACACACACACACACACACACACACACACACACACATTATATACATATATATATATATATATATATATATATATATATATATATATATGTGTGTGTGTACAGTATGTATGTGTGTGTGTGTGTGTGTGTGTGTGTATATATATGTATGTATATATATATATATATATATATATATATATATATATATATATATATATATATATAGGGTTCCCTATCAGAAGCCTGAAACACTATAAGCCTGAAAATCAAAATCCTGAAAACTATAGACTGAAAGTTCAAAATCCTGAAAGCCCAAAATCCTGAAACTCAAAATCCTGAAAACACAAATAATGCTAATATGTCACTATAAAGACACTAATATCTACCAACTGACCCTGACCCTAACCCTAACCCTAAGGTCCGTCACTATCGCACACTCACCTGACCCGCCTCTAACCCTAACTCACTTAAACTGCCCCTAACCCCAATATTTGTCACTATTGCATACATGCCTAACCTGCGCCCTAACCCTAACTCACTTAAACCGCCCCTAACCCTAACATAAAACCAACCGCACACTTATCTGAACCCAACGCATGACCCAACACCACAGGGCTAACAATAGCAAAGCCACAATGACGTCAGTATGTCCATTTTGTGTTTTCAGGATTTTGAGTTTCAGGATTTTGGGCTTTCAGGATTTTGAACTTTCAGTCTATAGTTTTCAGGATTTTGATTTTCAGGCTTATAGTGTTTCAGGCTTCTGATAGGGAACCATATATAGATATATATAGATATATACCATTAACGAACTATTGTCTGTGTGCATGTGTGCACACACACACATATATATATATATATATATATATATATATATATATCTTTGTGACATATGTATAAGCATAGCTATACATAGATAAGCACACACTCTTTGGATTGCCTTGTGCTCACCAGGACATGTTGGATGGACTGCAAATTTTCCTTCTATGTCACTAGCAATCAAAAGTGTGATCGTATATCATACTAATTCTCCCTCTACAAGAATTTTCTCTACAGCTATTGCAATTTGTTGACTGTAATCTAATGACTGACAGCATCATTGCTTCACTATGAAGGTATGTTGACATATTTTTTACTGCAGGACTTTGCATACTATTGACTGGAAGACTGAAGCCCTTTACTGACAACGGCCCACAGGTACTGCACATGACAGTAAACAGTCCAGGCATATATGCAGAACATCCTGCTGCGAATCTCAGATGGGTAGTGTTGCCCAGATTGCTGTTTTTTGTATATCACTACATAACCAGTTTGTCTAGATTAGCATTTTTACCACTATCACTTCAGCTATACTGCTTTTCAGAAAAATAAGCCTCAAACTACTCGACTTCAAAGCCCTGCTCATTCTCTACTGTACATATTTAATATCCAGTTCTACTGTTACTAGCTTTTCTATTGCAACTCATAGTATTCAACAATATCTGTCGTCTTCACTGCTAATATCTCCCATCATAATTGCTGTATACAATGTCAGTTCATTTGGCTTAGAGTGACCATGTTTACTTCATATGCTGCACCTGTATTATGCTCCTGATCATATTTCTTTTTAAACCTTCTTATAAATATGTGCTTATGTTTTCCATCTAATTTGTGTCTCTGTACTATATAATTTAATTATACCCTTAGTCTTACTTTACAGTTACTATGCATGTAACACAGGCTGATCCTGCAAATGATCATATTTGATCTGTGCTCTAACCTAGTAAACGCAATTAAATAAGTAAGCAAAATAAATATCCCTCAGTCAGATGAATCATGCTTTCATGTTTAATTTCAGGCACTGGTATTACTCCTTGCTGAGCCTTGTATAGTATGTGGTCCATTGCATCTCATCAGGGCTCCATCTCTTTGTCTTTGTGTCATTTTCCTAGGAGTCCAGATGCCTGCAAAATCTTTTCAGTGAACTCAGTGACAGCTCCTGTCTTGTTACACCTTTCTGGTAGGAAAAGAGTTTCATTGCTATTCACTCAGTTCCACACATTTAACTTTTAAGTGCTAATCATGCAAATACAAAAATTCTGGTTTTGTTTCTCGTCTTCCTTCACTTGTACATTAAGCAAGTGGTCCTGTCTTGCCCTTTGTTCTGTGTTATTACTATACTCTTATTTTCCAAAGTGTCTAGAAATGCAATTTGATGCTTCTGCCTAACAGGGTAGATGTAAGCACCTTTTTCTCAGTTCCACTGGAATGCAAACTAGTCAGCTATTTGGTGTTTTCGTTTATTTTTAAACTCCAGAGGGTGTCGTACTTTGCTATTCTCCCTTACAAGTTTGACAAGGTAGTGCGGGACATGACAATGGCAGGTCTTACATGTCAACAGTGTCTGATCATGTCTACTACATGCATACAGTTGAATCATTTGGTAAAATCATTTTCTCCAGTGTAACAGCAGCATTCTTTTCCATCTGCACAGAGCTATGTGGAAGAGACATAGTGGTGTCTCTAAATATGTCTGAGAAAATATACATGCAAACTTGCATACATGATTATCACACTGTCTGTTTAGAGAACTCAAATGGAAGGTCTCACAAAAATGAATCCTACACGGCACTTTCTTTTAAGGCAAAGCAGAGCACAGTACCATCACTACAGTGGGTTTGATGTTTGTCAGAGTATATTTATTTGCATTTGTTTGCTTGTTTGGAAACCCTTTTGCAGGAGAGGCCTCAAATGAACAGCTGCCACAAAGCAGCAGTAAACAGTGAGCAGCATTTAGTGTACATTGTATCAAATATACTTTGTAGTTTCATATGTATCCAAATCCAGCTGAGATTTCCTACTGAGGAAAATTAATACATTGGCTTTAAGCCCTTTGAGGGTTTCTGGGTTTTGTAGAATATTTAGTAAGAGACTTGGACATTAGCAGCATTTTGGACCACAGGAAAAAATTCTATCATACCAGTCATTTGTCACTTTTCCTATGCATTAAATGTTTGTTGAGCTATATTAGACCATACTACAGTATATTTATATTGTTTCTTAACTCTAAGTAGTTTTTTTTTTTGGGGGGGGGGCTTTTTTACTTGTTTTTATGCTTTGACTCTGTGGTTCAGTTTATCAGGTGGTATGGTAGAAGGCATCATATATACACACCAATCACCAAAATATGAAAGAACATAAAAAAACAGCTTAGCCACAGGGACCACAGGATCTTCACAACATTCACTTTATTCTGGTACCTTTCGCCTTCTGGGAATAGATTTACTTAGTAACATCCAATCCAATTTAAACACCAAGTGCTTCATCGATTAACCAATTACATACAGTAAATCAAACAACTGAACAATTTAATGTAAAATTACAATAAACTTTATTTGACATATTAAAAACCGCTTTAACCCAACATTCTACAAAACTTTCATAAATAAATTATTTATAAATTATTATAAGGTTAAATTACTATCCAAATTCATTCCCTTTGGAAATAATGTCCTATAATTTATAATCATCCTACATTCTAACCTATTAAGTTCCTTCCTATCTCCACTACTCAGATTTGGCCATGCTAAGACACTAAAAAATAAACTACTTGCCAATCCCCCATGTGCAGAAATAAAATGACTAGCTACTGGACTATTCATATTCTGTCTTCTAATATCCCCAAATGCTTTATTATCCTGACATTAACCTTCCTCTTTGTCTAATATACGAGCTCATTTTGGCACAGCCACATCCAATAATGTACACAACTCCGAAGGAGTTGCAATTAAAGGGCTGGAATGAATTTGGATAGTAATTTAACCTTCTGAGTGGGAGGAGATGAGCACTGTGGAATAAACATAAAACTCACTAGATGGGGGGGTTAATAGAATTGTAACAGAATACACTTAAACTGTTGCTAGATCAAACTAACTGTGGTGTAAAACATGCTGCCTGTGTGATACTCACTCAATTTTTTATTTATTTTCATTTCTCAAGGAACTGTCTGGAATTGTTGTTAATATTCAATAGAAAAGGTTGGAGAAGTGCAATTTGGGAAGCAGCATTGGCATTAACTCAGACAAAAAATGACGAGTGCTGTGCATTTCTTTGTGCTTTTGGAAGAATATATTGAATAACAAAAAAAGGTGTAATGGGGATGCCTTAGCCTTTGCACAACCTTTTAAGAAACATACTTTATTATTTTTGGCACACTGCTCCAATCGGGTTCAGTCTTTCTTTTATCTTTTATACTCCCACATTAGTTTGCAATATCTTCTCCATCCCATGATGTCTTAAGCCATTTAAAAATGCTGTACCTGACTTTGGCACCTTCTTTTCCTCTGTCCACCTCTATCTACTGTACCCATGGCCATTGGTGATGTACAAGCACTGTTTTTTTTTTTTTTGTAATATGCTGTTTCCCTACTATTAGGAACCTTTCCTGTAAAGTGAATGTAATTCTTTTTTTTTTTTTTTGCATACTGTCTTCACTCCTCATGTTTAACCTATGTAGACCTTCATATCTAGCAGCTATTAAAAGAATAAGTAGTGTCACATATTTAATTATCCTTGCATACATGCGATACAGTTACTGAATACATACTCTAGTAGTTACTTGTCTCAGAAACTATGCTGTGATTATTCAACTGCTTTTGGTTTTGTGTTTGTGTTGTTTTCTTTTTACATACCATATTGAGCAGACATACCTGCACAACTGCATTAGCTAAATTGGACATTTTCTTGGCTAATTATTCAGATAAAGCTTTGCTCTGTTTCATTTGTCAAAAGCCAGAAACAGCCTTTATTGAATGCACACTTTTACTTGGAACTCGTTTCTGCAAATATGTTTTAACCGTGTCAGCTAGATTGATTTAAGCAGTAATCAATATTGATGTACCATTGTATTATTGACATTATGAACCACTTGCTAAGGCTAACTAGTATAAGAATACTTTTCCAACCTTATTGCTAGATGTAGAAGCTTATGAAGAGCTAACTGGCTTTTGGTTTGTCTGTTTTTTGTAAACTATCAGTGATAGGAGTTACAGGTTGTGCTACAATATACTTGAATGTAGAAATCTGGCAGAGGCTCAATTTCTATCAGAGTTTACTTGAATGAATGCATATTCGTATGTGACTGTGAATTATATGTTTTGTTATCTCCTACTTCTCATCCTCCTTTTTCATTTTGCTGTCCTGAGGCTTTCATCTCATCTCCTCTCTACAGTCACAACTAATCACCTTTCCCTCCCCTCCTTCCTCCTTTCTTGTCACCTGATTTGCCTTCTTTTATATTATCACAAACTCCCTGACAACCATCTCTTAACATATTATGCATTGCTATGACTTCCTACCAAATATAGTTTAACAACTACATTTTATCCTTACTCTTCTCCCTGGTTAACCTCTCCACCTCCCCCCCTTTCATATGTTGTATATGCCTCACTACTGCCCTCATCTTTAACCTGCTGACCTCACTGAGTTGTATAGGATGCAGCTGGCACACAAGGAAACTGTCACAGGTTCCCTGGAATAACTAAAATCCTTACTTTTTCATTATGTAGAGCTTTGCAACTTTTACATTATATCTCATCCTGATTAATTGTATCAGCTCCTCATACATCACCACAACATGCTTCTATCTCTTTCTCTCTTTCCCCTTCTGTTATTGACTTCCTGGCTTCTGTTCTGCTCTTCCTAGGTAGTAGGTTTTCTCTGCTAAAACTATAGTTTATTCAGTATCCTAGGTAACTTGTAAATCACAGCCCCCCCAAGTTATGTAGAGTGGATCTTTCATTTTCTCTTCTTATCTACTCCTATTTTAAAAATTAATGTTGTCTCCTTGTTTTTAATTCCAGCATACCACCTATTAGCTCAGCTTAACTTATTACATTTACTTATTTTAACTCCTGTGGTCAGTCTAGCAACAGACAACATTCCCTGGGTCGTAATTAGTTGTAGGACATTTCCTTAGCATTTGCACAACCATTTTAGAAACATACTTGATTGTTTTTGGCACACTGCTCCAATCAGACCCAGCCTGCTCCGTTTGCCCTCACTATGCTCAGGCTCACTCCACTCCCCTACCCTACCCCACCCCCATTCCCACCCATCCTGGCTTCCATTACATATATACTACATCTCAACTCCTCCCATTTCAACATTGCATCCAATCATACATAGCCTTGTATCCTATCAAGACATACCACACCTATTTTAACACTCCACCATAACAAACTATCTTCCACTAACTGGTTAACAATTCTCCACCCTATAGCCCTTATTCAAACTTTCTCATACTACAGACCACATTTTCTTCTACTACTTAATGCAGCTCACCATCATGATTTACCCTAAACCTGCCATACTCCTCCTTGCTTCCCTTACTTTATCTCTTTTTTTTCTGACACATAATGCATCATTTGAACCCCCAACATTTTTCATGAAAGAAAAATCAGTCACATCCAACACAGCTTTTGAAAAGCAAATAGTTTCTCTAGTATATCTTCCAGCTGCTATGATTCAAGTATACTTCTATTCACTAACTATAAAACTCAACAAGTCTATCTTAAACCCATAGCACTGCTCCCGTCAAAACTTTAGCATGTAATAAAACATACTCTTCATAGCAACCATTTTATCCTCTACTCTAAATTATCCCAGGGTTGTGACATCCACCCAAACCCAGGACCCACTTCTATTCCCACCTCTTTTAAATCTTGTTCTCCTAAAACATACTTCTATTTACTCTTAATCTATACAGTATCTGCAATAAAACAACCAGGTTCCATGCATGGCTATCTCAATATTATGCAAACATACTTGCAGTCACAGAAACTTGGCTAAAACCACACATACAAGATACTGAACTGCTAACATGAGGTTATAGCTCAATAAGAACAGATCAAACTCCAAAAAGGGGGAAGGGTCACCTTACTCTATCTAAACTCTTTCAAAATACTGCATTGCCCCAAGCCCATTCCCTCATTCTGTCCTGCTGAAATTATAATAGCCTACTTAAAGATAAATAATACAAAGCTGCTATGAATCTTATATTCCTCCCTGCAAAAACATTCCAATTTTAGAAGATGTCCTGTCCTGAATTTCACAAAATATACTGTAACTAATTAAACAATTATCATGGGAGACATTAATTTTCATTGGCAAAATGTAAATAAAGACTTCCCAGCAAATAGTATAAATCTTTGTGGATTCACACAACTCATATGTAAACCAACCAGGATTCAGAAACAAAACAAGTCAGAATCTATTCTATACTGGATCCTGGTTTCAGACCCCCACAAATACTCCGACTCCTGCACCCTTCCAGATATTTTAAGTGACCACCTTCCCACGTATTCTTACAGAACTGCGATCTACTCTTTCAAAGATCACAAATATAGAACCTTCGGCAACTTATCCAACCTTAACCAATAACTGTTTATCAAGATACTTAAATCGATAAACTGGTCCATACTGAAAACTCTACCCTTAGATGATGCTGTCAGCCATTTCAACAAATTATTTCTTGATTCCCTCAATAACCTAGCCCCACTTCATACTAAAAGAACAAAGTTCAGTCATGTACCCTGGCTAACCAAATTAACTAAAAAATTTCTAGTAATGAGGAATAAAGCCTGGAGAGAATGGTAAAGGAACATAAAGGATATAAACCTTCAAATCTATACACAGCTATGCACCCAGTCAAAAAAATATGGTCAACAATGACAAGAAGCAGTATTTCTCATAACAATTAACCTCCCACAAAAACAACCCCCCAAAAGTTTGGCACATCATCTCTTTACTCACCCCAGGCACCAAAAATAATGAACATATTCAGCCACTGATAACTCCCTATGCTAAATAGAAGATGCATTTAACACCCATTTTATAGAAAACATACTTAAATTAATCAATTATCCTACTAAACTCATAAACCCTAACTCCATTAACAAGCTTAGCCCTTCTCCTTCACAAACAACTTCCAAACACTGCTCATCTTCCTCCTTTCCCCATAAGACATTTCTGCAATTGACATTCATCGTCCTCTCCTTTCTCTACAAGTACCCACTAACCATATACATAAACTACTTCTTAAACTAAAACCTGTTCTCCTTCCACTGACAGCCTCCACTCAGAATACTTGAAAATTGCAGCAAATGCTATTTTCAAGTATTCTAGTTAGCATTCTCATCAACCGATCCATCTCAGAATCTTACATCCCCACCCTTTTGGAAAAAAATTATCATAACCCCTTTACACAAAGGAAGGAAATGTAATGACTTAACTAATTACACTCCCATTGCTATCCTATCTCCCCTATCCAAATTTTTAAAAAAATGTGTCCATAAACAGCTACTTGACCACATTCTTCAGAACAAACTGCTTACACCCACCCAATATTGTTTCAGGCCATCACACAGTACAACTACTGCTCTGATCTCCTTTACAGAAACAGTCAACAAAGCAAGAGACTCTGGAATAATAACAATAGTAACACTTCTTGATCTCTGTAAGGCCTTTGATACAGTTTCACACCTGACATTATTACACAAATTCTCATCTATTGATCTTTCCCCATCCAGTCTACAATGGTTCACCAGCTATTTAACTGACAGGCAACAATGTGTAAAATGGCAGGGATCTCGCTTCCGCTATCTAACAATTACTACAAGAGTTCCACGGGGGTCCATTCTTGGACCTGTCTTCTTCAACACCTTCATAAATAGCCTTCACACTGCCTCCCACCAATCCTCCTTAATCCAATATGCCAATGATTCTACCATCATCTCCACTTCCAATAATATAATACACATTCATCAAATAACCCAAACTGCCTTCTCCTGAATTGAAACTTGGTTAAACAATGCTCAACTTCTTCTGAACCCAAATAAAACCAAAACTCCTCCTCTTTACACCCAAGACTCTCCCAAACAACTTTAAGATTTACTCACTAAATAATACTAAAATTGAAGTGGCTTCACATTTCAAACTATTAGGAGTGACCACAGACAATACACTTACCTTTGATCTACATATACAGAATGCAATTAAGAAAACAACTTACAAGCTTGGGATTCTCTATCAGCACAAAAACTTACTTTAAGGATACTGTGACACTGTCAGCCCAGCTATCTAGAATTTTGTAAATATACTTGTCTTAGAAATGTAAGAGGACTATATGTTATGTGTATATTAAAGTACTGGTGTAGAAGTGCGTGTTGAACAGGGTTTGTAGAGTACTGAGCTTCAAGGATGTGCCCACAGTGTACCTTACTGGAAAAGGACAAAGTGTGTGTGTGTGTGTGTGTGTGTGTGTGTGTGTGTGTGTGTGTGTGTGTGTGTGTGTGTGTGTGTGTGTGTGTGAGTGTGTGTGTGTGTGTGTGTGTGTGTGTATGTGTGTGTGTGTGTGTGTGTGTGGGTGTGTGTGTGAGCTACTTGGGCAGGGACATGAAGCACTGGTTGGACAGAGATATGGTTGGGAGGACTTGGCTTGGAACCCTGGCAAAGGACTCAGCTCTATAGCTGTGCCAGTGGGGAGTCTTACTGGGGATCTGGAGAAAGAGGGTGAAACCAGCCCCAGACTGACTGTGATCTCTGTGTGCTCTTAACTAAAATAGTACTTTACCGTGTGTGCACTTGTCATCCTCTCATTGTCTACATCCCTCACTGTTGCCAGTAGTGAGGATTGAGGCTCTTTGATTACTGGGCCAGTGCAGGGGTATCACATATTAATCGGTGTACAGTGGTGGGATATCCACATCACATATTAATTTGTCGATAGTGGTGAGTTAGCCACATCACATATTAATTGGTTTGTAGTGGTATGGATATTGAATTCCTGTAGCCTGTGTACAGTAGTCACTGAAGGTGTTTGTACTCTCAGTCAGCTATGCAGTGAACATTCAGATTACATACCATAATTGTTTATTTTCTGTTAGTTTAGCTAGTCAGGGAGAGCAGTAATGTCAGCAGAGGAGTATGGCAAGCTGACAAAGGAGTCATTTGGCTGAGATGTGCTAGGCTAAAAGACTGATGCATTGAAACCTGACTAAGGCAGACATGATTGCAGCTTTAGTCCCAGCTGCATCACAGAAGAGCAATCAGGAAGACAATCAGACTGGTCATGGAGATGTACAACTCTCAGAAAATGGACAGTTCACCCTTTCCAAAGAAGACTTAAAAATCCATCTGGACTTAAAGAAACTTGAGCTAGAGGCCAAGCATTTGGAAATAGAGGCATCAGAGAAACTGAGATGTTTAGTGACTGAGGAAAATGAGAAACTGCAGCATCTGAAAGCTGAGGAAAGTGGGAAACTGCAATGCCTGAAAGCTGAGGAGAAGGAAGGGCAGAGGCAATGTGAAAAGGAGATGCTGACTCTTTGCCAGAGCCATGGAGGTAATGGGGAAGGGAGTAACCAAACCCCAGAAGCAACAAAGGTCAGTAAATTTCTTCCACAATTTACAGAGGGGGATAATTTGATAGTTTCATTCATATGTTTGAAAGGGTATGTAAATGGTATAATGTCGACCAAGGGCTCTGGTACGGTTTCTGACCCCCTTACTCAATAGTAAAGCTGCAACTGTAATTTCAAAACTGTCTGATACTGATTGTTTAAATTATATGTTGTAAAGAACTGTCTTTTAGAATGTTTTAAGTTAACACTTGAAGCTTATAGGAAAAAGTTTTGTGAACATCGACACAAGGCAGGTGAAAGTGTGTGTGAATATGTTGCTGAACTAAGAACTTATTTTCATAGGTGTGTGACTGGATGTCATGTCACGACTTTTGAAGGGCTGGCAGACCTATTAGTGAGGGAACAAGCCCTTAGCACTTTGCCTGAGGACATGAGAATCTAGTTAGCTGATAGACAATGCACTACTGCAGATGAGTTGGGGAAGAAGCAAGACTTATACCTAGCAGGCAAGGCATCACTGCACAGGAAAGGGACACCCAGTGGTGCTCATGGGTCTAAGGGAATCCATTGTGGGCAGCCCAGACTAACCCGAGTTCACCAGTAGCAGGGGAAGCCACTGGTCTAGGTACTAGTCCAGGACCAAGGGTTAAATGTTTTAAATGCAACCAGTGGGGCCATGTAACATATAGATGTCCAAGGAGGCAAGGTGGGGAACAAAAGCTGGGAAAGCCAGAAAGTGGGAATGACAAAATACCAAGAGTAAGTTGTCTCAAGACAGCAAGGGTATCAAACTACCACAAGAGATTATACCCTATGTTAGTGAATGGAAAAGAGGTCATGGCTAAGAGCGACACTGCCTATGACATAAACATTGTGAAGCCTGCAATGATTACAGAGGAGCAGTACTTGCTTGGGCAGTCTACTCCAGTCAGAGCTTTAAGAGGGATCCCATTCCAAATACCTTTGGCTAGGGTTTACCTTGACTGGGAGGGTGAAAAAGGAAGCCAGCAAGTAGGTGTCTTTGAGGATATCCCTGAGGATGTCCTGATAGGGAAGGATTTTGATAACGTAGTACTATGTGTGCATGCAGTTACTCACAGTCAGGCTTTGAGACAAGCATATGAGTCTGGTAGACTGGGGGAGACCCAGACAGACTGCACACTTGCAGCCAGAACTGGTGAGGTGATTACTTCAGGGAGGGAGTTATCCTGTAGCAGTGAGACTGAAGGTGAACCACAGCTGCTTGTGGGTACTGATGTTCCCTTGGGCAGAGTGACTACAAGGGCAGAGGTGAGTAGTAGCAGTACCCAGGCTGACAGTGAGGCACCACAGTTAGAGGATGCCAGACTTTCTGTGGAAGGGGAGCTGGGAAGGGTTACTAAGAGAGAGCTGAGACAGGCTTAGCTCTCAGACCCTACATTACAAGGCCTGAGGGAGGTAGTTATTGAGGCACATGATTCTCAAGGAAAGGGGGAATCTGTATACTGGGACAAAGCGTTACTGTATAGAGAGTTGACCACTGAGGGAGGGCTTGAGGGTGAGAGAATGCAGCAGTTGGCAGTGTCCAGAGCCTACCATTTGGCACTTCTAGCCATAGCCCATGATAATCCCTTTTGCAGGTCATATGGGCATAAAACGTATGAAGAGACATATTGTGCAGAACTTCTATTGGCTTAGGATTTCCCAGGGATGTAACAGTGTACTATAGAACCTGTGAGCAGTGCCAAAAGATAGGCAAGGCAGGAGACAATCTAAAAGCTCCTTTGATGCCTTTGCCTGTGATTGAGGAGTCATTTCAGAGGGTAGCTATGGATATTGTGGGGTCTCTGAGTAACCAAGTTCCACAGGGAAAAAGTATATCCTAGTGGTTATAGATTATGCTACCAGATACCCTGAAGCGGTGTCTCTGTCCTCCATCGAGGCAGAAAAGGTGGCAAATGCTTTGTTAGAGATTTTCAGTAGGGTAGGTTTCCCAAAAAAAATGCTGACTGACAGAGGTGCCAATTTCATGTCATACCTGCTGGCTTGTTTGTGAAAGTACTGAGGGGTGAAGCACCTAAAGACTACCCGCTGCAATCTCCAGACTAATGGTCTTATTGAGAGGTTAAACTCTACACTCAAGATGATGCTGCATGCATTTGCAGACAGGTTTTAGAGGAAGTGGGTCAAATATTTGCATCATCTGTTGTTTGCTTATAGAGAGGTGATCCAGAAACCCACAGGTTTTTCACCCTTAGTGTTACTGTATGGGCATAGGGTGAGGGGACCTCTAGATTCGGTTCGAGATGAGTGGGAGGGTGAGTGAGAATCCCAGAAAGAGCCTGTTGTGGCATATGTCCTAAATCTCAGGACAAAGCTCAGGGAAGTCATGGGCTTGACCCAGGAGAACTTGGCAGAAGCACAACAGCAGAAAAAGGTCTGGTATGACAGGAATGCTTGAGCTAGAGAGTATGTTGTATAGGGCAGCAGGAAATGGTTCTCATTTCTGTCAAACACAACAAGCTGCAGGCAGCTTGGGAGGGACCATACAATGTGGTAAGGAAGGTCATGTGATGTTAACTACATGGAAGAACTGCTAGGCAGGAAGCAGGGGCACACATTGTACCATGTTAACATGATGAAACCTTACAATGAAAGGGAGGGCCTTGTGCTGAGCATTTGCAGTGGATGGTAAGAGGCGTCTGAGGGGGATCTGGTGATTGATCTCCTCAATGAGGCTCGAACTGCACTTCAGTGGAAGAGGTAACAATGTCCCAGCAGCCATCCCCTACCCAGGTTTGAGAAACCGAAGCAGTGTTACAAGAGTTTGTGGACATGTTCAATGGGAAACCAGGGTGCACCCATCTGGTGCAACACCATGTGGATACAGGACCCCACAGGCCTATTAAGAAGGCTCCTTATAGGGTGCCTGAGAGAGGCCAACAGACTCTGAGGGAGGAGATACAGGAAAGGTTGGAACTAGGTGTAATTCAGGAGTCCAGCAGTCCCTGGGCCTCCCCAGTGGTGCTGGTACCAAAGAAGGATGGCAGCACCAGGTTCTGTATGGGCTACAGGAAATTAAATAGTCACATGGAGTTAGATGCTTATCCCATGCCTATCACAGATGAAGCCATTGAGCAGCTGGGTGGGGCTAAGTATCTTACCACTATTGATCTTACCAAGGGTTACTGGCAGGTACCCTTGACTCCCAGTGCTAGAGAGATGTCCACTTTGCGACTTCTTTTGGCTTGTATGAGTTCACAAAGATGCCCTTTGGGATGAAAATTGCCCCAGCAACTTTCCAGTGGGTGGTCGATCATATCCTAGCAGGAGCAGGAGATTTTGCCCTTGCTTACCTAGATGATATTGCTATCTACAGCCATTCTTGGCAAGAGTACTTTCAACATGTCAGGGAGGTGCTGGGAAGACTACAGAAGGCAGTGTTGACCATTAAGCCCAGCAAATGTCAGGTAGGTATGGCAGAGGTCTCCTTCCTGGGACATAGACTAGGGAGTGGTAAGATCAGACCAGAATCTGCCAAAGTGGAAACCATTCAGACATGGCCTGCCCCTGTTACCAAAAAGCAGGTGAGGGCATTCTTTAGGGACAGCAGGGTACTAAAAGTTAGTCCCAGGTATAGTACCATAGCTGCTCCCCTCACAGACCTGACAAAGAAAAACAGGCCAGATAAGATAGTGTGGACCCCAGCATGTGAGCAGACATTCCAGAAGCTTAAAGGAGCTTTGAGAGAGCCCCTTGTGTTAGCCAGTCCAGATTACAACAAATAATTTGTTGTGCAGGTGGGTGCTTCAAACCATGAGGTGGGGGCTGTACTTAGCCAGATTTCCTCAGAGGGAGAAGAGCACCCAGTTGTATATCTCAGTCGTAGGCACCAACCCATGGAGTAATGCTATGCAGCTGTAGAAAAGGAATGCCTAGCCATAGTGTGGGCACTGCAGAAACTTCAGCTTTATCTGTATGGAAGGAAATTCACTCTAGTTACATACCACAATCCCTTAACTTGGCTACATTGAGCCAGCCATCAAAATGCCAAGTTATCAAGGTGGAGCCTAGGGTTGCAAGTATATGATATGACAGTGCAGCACCCAGTGGGGTTAGCAATTCCAACACATATGGGCTCTCTAGACAGGGAATGGGGTATTCCCAGATAGGCTCAACCCTCTCAAGCAACATTTTCCAAGGGTCACTTGAAAAAATAGATTGAGTTTTCGGGGGGGGGGGGGCTAGAACTGTGACACTGCCAGCCCAGCTATCTGAAATTTTGTATATAATCATATGTCATTTGTGAATATCAACATGATTCATATGCTTGTCTTTACAAATGTAAGAGGGCTATATGTTACATGTATATTAAAGTACTGGTGGAGAAGTGTGTGTTGAACAGGGTTTGTACAGTACTGAGCTTCAAGGATGTGTCCACAGTGTACCCTACTGGAAAAGAACAGAAATGCATATAAAGTATATACCTGTGCAAATGTATGTTTTAATAGTAGGAAGTGGAACATACAGAGTTGACTTGCAAAACTTCAAGAAAATAAGTTGAAATTAAGTGCTTTACAATGTGCTATAAAAGTTAGTTAATGCAGCAAGGAGACAGGATGTCAAGAGCTAGAAGTTTCTTTCTATTGTCCTGAAAGAAAAGTAATTTTCGCCTGGGAACTGAAGCCAGGTGAGAAAGAGTGATGTCATAAAAAGCAAACCCAGCAGTAATATTTGATATTGATTTAGGAACTCTCTCAGAGAAAGACTGTGCACTTTGTGTTTTGTCTTTGACCTAGCAAGAACATCCACTCATCTGCAGTTGCCTTGTCTGTAAGTTATTTAAGGCATAGTGTCTTTTATATATAGATAGGAGGGTCCCCTTCAGATGATAGAACTTTTAAAAGCTCGACTTTCATATGGCTGATACCATATGATCGAACTTTTAAAAGTTCGAATGGTCTGAATGGAGATCTCCATAGAGCACGGAATGGGAAAATTTCCCTTTTCCGCAATGTAGTGCGATCTTGGAGTTGGTATATTTAAATAGAGAGTGGTGTGAGGGGGGTGCAGCCTCCCATGTGGGGGGTGCAGGGGGGCTTTTTTTTTTTTACATGTTCGAACATGTAAAAGTTTGATCATATGGTCTCGGCCATATAAAAGTCGAACATTTGAATGTTCGATCATATAAAGTACACCCGTGTCACAGATACAACCACCTAAATGTCACTGGCCATAACCTACCTGCTCCCCTCTCTCCTATATGGCACTCCTATCCTGGTCAATCTTCACATTACTCTAAAAAATAAGTTTGAATACTGCTATAATAAAATTGCTAAGTTTGCTATAGGTGCATCTTACTACAAACACCACTGCACTGCTCCTAGGGCCCTCAATTGTCTCGAATTCCCACATCACCTTAAATATCTTCAACTAAGTACAGCCCACAAAGTTATATATCAACCCAATAACTGCCCTGCATTAAACTTAATTCTCCAAACCTATATGACTACCAGGGCTTTCTAATCTGAAGAAAAGTAACTAGTAACCTTGTACAGACTGAACAAAAAAGCTTGGCAGTGTCTATATTCTTACACTGTCACGTAACTCTAGAATGCCTTACCTATAAATATCAGAGCTATATCAAACCTCAAGAGTTTTAAACTCACGCTAAAAAAACTTCCTTCTCAGAACAGGTATCGCTCCTTGTTCCAAATCTATTAAGTTCCCCCTTCCCTTCACCTCCCCCTTTTATTTCCTATCTCCACTTATCTCCTCTACCTACCCTACCCCACTCTTCTTATTCCCCATTTTAACTTTCCTCCTTTCCTTTCTCTACCCTCCTACCTCTTTGTTTGAATCTACACTCAACCTTCCTATCTCCACCTCTTCTTCTCCCACCTCCTCCCCCTCCCATTTCACTTCCTCTTTTCCTATATATCTCCACCTTAGGGTCTCTGTTCTCTCTGCAAAAATTATACTATTTGCTATTCCTTGCAGAACTTTCTCCATAAGATTTGTAATCAAATGCCTATGTCTTATTTATGTCCCATTTATGTTGTCTATATGCCTCCCTGTGTTATTTAACCTCAAATTTCCCTTATAGCTCTTTCTTTCTTTTACGAACCCTATGGGAGATTGGTTTATATTTTTCTAATAAGTCTAAGCATGTAAAGCTCATCTTATACTTATGTACACACGTGCTTATTTTATTCCTTATTTCTTACCTTCTCTGTCAGAACTGCTACTTGCCTTGCTTGTCTTTTGTTTATTTTAAGCTAAATGTAATATGAATATCATCTGTCTGTCTTTCTCTTGTTTCTAAATTTATACTAAGTGCAAATCTTATGCTTTGTCATATTTTACAATGCTTTTCTATTGTGGAGCTTTTCTCCTCGGGCCTTCTTTGAAAATGGGTTTCTGACCTAGTCGGACTTTCCCAGTTACCAAATTTCAAATAATATATATATATATATATATATATATATATATATATATATATATGTGTGTATAAATGGATTCACTATACAATCTCAAAATACTGAAATATTGAATTTCAGTATTTCGAGACTGAACAGTCGAACACCCACATACCCGAAAACACAAAACCACGAATATCACAATTACGACCACACACACACACACACACACACACACACACACACACATATACACCTACCTAACTACACTAAAACAAACAAAACAACACACAAAAACACAACATAACACACGCTCATACACCTACCCTACCTAGAAGCAGGGGGACAAGCCTCCCTGCATCCCCCCATGTGGGGGCTGCACTCCCCACACCCCCCTACTTATATATACTAACTCAGAGGTCATACTAAGCACACACACACACAAAACACCACCACACACACTAACATCCCTATCCAGTACCCTTATACAAAGACCACTTACCTAAAACTCCAGATAAACACACAAATTGCACTGCACGTCACCAACATGACATCACAATAGCAGATTCGGCATTTCCATAGTCGACATACTGCAGTTTTACGTAACTGCACTTTCATTTATTCCATCTTGATATGCTGAAATTCGACATTTCAGTACGTTGAGATTCTCTAGTGTATATATATATAAATATATATATATATATATATATATATATATATATATATATATATATAATGGAAACTTCAATGACTGTGCATAATAAAGCAATAGTAAGGAAAAGTATAAGCTAACATCGGTGGGCTGTCTGAGAGACAACAAGACTGAGAATTTCATTGTTATGCAAAGCTCTGTTTGAAATAAAGACTTTTTTGGTTTATGGTAAGAGTATTTGTTTGCAGACATATCCACACCTGTGAGCAGCCAGTAGGAATTCTACCAGTGTATACTACAGAACAGAACTTCAGAAATACTTAGGCTTCTCCATATTAAGGATTGATAAAAGCATCTGTAACATTAAATGCTTTTCAGATGACAAGAGTAAGGAAAGAGAAAAGAAAACACTTTTAGTGGCATATCATAGACATTTCTGTCTGTTGTTTATTGTTATGCATAGGTGACTAATTAACTAAACCTTGCAGGGCTGGAAATATGATATTCTGCCTTGCTGATGGAGAGGAAATGGGACAATTAATTTGAGAAAGAAATGAAGTACAGAGAGATGAATCTCTCAGAAAAGTTTATTATCTCAGCAATGAGTTGATATGTCTGGGAGCTTTTTTCACAGAATGTGTAACACATCAATAGGAAAAAGACATTTGTTAAAGGCACTGCAGAACAGTGCATTATACTGTTACTGAGGTCTGTGAAAATTACCAGTACTTTTCAGTTCTTCCATTCTAAGTGAATGGAGCTGTGATGTTACAGTCTAGTCATGGGCATTGTAATCTCATCCACTGTGCCATCAGAGTGCACTGTGGAGACACATACCATATGGTTCCCACTTCAACACTTTTGTCCAAGATTGTGGAGCCATGTGTAGCAGAGATTGTGTCCATCTCAGAACCGACAGTTGTATTTAAGGCATGTTGCATATAATTGCTTTGATGGTATTTCCATTGTATGTAAGATGATGCACCAAAAACATAAATGTAGCAACTACTGTTGTGTGTTATTCTGTAACAGAGTTATCTGTCATTTGGCATGTTCAGACATATATGAGATTTTTTTATGTGCCATGCTACACTTCTAGTGAAGTTGCAGTACACATGTATAGCTTGCCAATAATCACTTAATGTAAGAAAATAAATAAATAAATGTCCATGAACTGAATTTAAGAGTCCTTGCTCACATCCACAGTCATGACTGTATGAACAAATAATGCATTATGTATAAATTACTTGTCACCTTTATTATGTGAAGTATTTTTTTCTGAAACTTTTAATAAAAAACATTTTTATGTAAACACATACATATACTGTTTTCCAATTAACTAGAAAGAGAAAAAATAATACTTACGCTTGATGTACAAGATAGAATTTTGATTTTGTATCACTATTGCATCTATTTTTATTCTTTGATTGATACTGGACATTGCATTAACAGTCCAAAAGCATATATATCTAAAAGACTGATGCTGTCCTAAAATATCTGTTTGGCTCAGTTGTACTAACTCTGAACCTGCTACATTAAAGTTATTCAGATACATTAGCAGCAGAGTCAGCAGCCTCCTTTTAATTATTTAAACAAATTAAAACCATTCACAGCTTGCCTCACAATCATAATACTGGAATAGAAACAGCAAAATCCAGACAGGAGAAGTTTGCGGATTACCAACATTTTAACAAAGGTTTTACCCTCAAGTAATTCTAATCCAGAATGCATTGAACTTATTGATTTAATAATTGTGTTCTGAGAGCTCCAATATCTGTAAGGCAGGTTGTTGAACACAAATATGTCAGGCTTATAGCAACTGCCATGTTTATTAAGTAGCTCAGGCAGCTTGTGAAAAGCTGCGTATGGAAAAAGTAAGTGGCTTTTAAAGATGTTACCTAAAGCAGCTCCTTCAGCATTATTTATGAATACCTGTCCTTGCATTCTATTAGGCTGTCTCTATAGAGCAAGTCTAGTAAGCCTGCTTTGTGTGAGGACTGAAAATGAAATCTCCCAAGTGAATACTGAAAACAAGTTTTGCTAAAGCTACGTGTGTCACCTCCTGTTTCCATTTCCTAGGGCTGTTCCTTCATATAAGCTTTCTAAACAGACAGTGTTCTGTATAAAGTAAACCCAGAAACTCCAGGATTATCTTTGAAGCATGCATTTGACAATAAAAATACTGCTAATATTTAATGTACACATCGTATCAATCCTATCCAGTTTGCACATTTATGCAGATCCTAGTGTAGGAAGGAAGTACATCTCTCTAATTGTGTAACTGCTATCTACTGTAAATTATTTAATACGGCAATCCATGTTAATAATTTATTTACTATTTAGTGCATCTTCCTTAAGTAAAATAGCAATTAATGGTAATTTTACACTGATCAATACAGAACTAAAATGATTCATTGTGCAGCAGTTCTCAGGGTTTGGGGCTAAATTTCAGCCCTTTGATACAGGGAGTCTAGTCGGTAGCCTACCCTGCCATCTATCTACACATTTAAAGTAAGCTAATACATTAGTATCATATAATGGACATTTAAAGCTTTCCGCATATGGTCAGTGATTTATGTCTAGCATCAAATTTCACATAAGGGATGTAAAGAAACATCTCACATGAGATATGTGTTCTGTTTCATATTTAAATCACAGCTGTTCACCTTTGCATAATGCTGATAGCTGTAAGCTCAAAATAAATGCACACACACACACACACACACACACACACACACACACACACACACACACACACACACACACACACACACATATTCTTTTTTATGTTACAAGACTACCAGTTGTGGTTTTTAAGAAATGCGGTTTTCTTGTTAGTTACTCTGTGAATAAGAAAATGTCATTTTGATCAACAACTGTTAAAATGTTAAGTGCAGAAATGATATTTATAATAATCATAACTCTTTCTACAAAAGGGTTTTCCCTAATTTTTATCCAGTTGCTTATAACCCCATGTCAACAGCTAGTTTGTTCTGGGAGTGACAGTTTTGAGTTAGTCTTATTTTGACTGCCTCTCTTGTATAATAAAACTAAAATGGTGTTTCAGCCATAAACTCATTTAAATTAAATAACGTTTTGTCCAAAAAATCAGTTTATTTGCAAAAGAAGAGAAATATAACACCATCTGAACAGTTATCAAGTGAAATACAAATGCTAGCATTTCAGGCACAATTATTTTAAAACCAGGAACAAACTTTGCCAGTAAGTTTTAAAACATAAGTTTGTGTCAGTTACAGTTTCTAATAAATTAACAAAAAGAAGGAAGCAATATATTTTATGATCTAAACAGTGTGACAAGTAGGTGCCCAAGTTGTAGATGGCATCTGTATCACACACCACATGCTGTAGATGGCCTCTGCATCATGCACCACATGCTCTAGATGCCCACTGTATCATGCACCACATGCTGTAGATGGCCTCTGTATCATGCACCACATGCTGTAGATTGCCCCTGTATCACACACCACATGTTGTAAATAGCCTCTATATCATGGACTACATGCTGTAGTTGGCCTGTCTATTGTGCACCACATGCTGTAGATTGCCTCTGCATCATGCAGCACATGCTGTAGATGGCCTCTGTATCATGCATCACATGCTGTAGATGGCCTCTGTATCATGCACTACACGCTGTAGTTGGCCTCTCTATTGTGCACCACATACTGTAGATGGCCTCTGCGTCATGCACCACATTTTGTAGAAGGCCTCTGCATCATGACCACACACTGTAGATGGCCTCTGCATCATGCACCACATGCTGTAGATGGCCTCTGCATCATGCACCACATGCTGTAGATTGCCTCTGTATCACACACCACATGCTGTAAATAGCCTCTATATCATGCACTACATGCTGTAGTCAGCCTCTCTATTTTGCACCACATGCTGTAGATTGCCTCTGCATCATGCAGCACATGCTGTAGATGGCCTCTGTATCATGCACCACATGCTGTAGATGGCCTCTGTATCATGCACTACATACTGTAGTTGGCCTCTCTATTGTGCACAACATACTGTAGATGGCCTCTGCATCATGCACCACATTTTGTAGAAGGCCTCTGCATCATGACCACGCACTGTAGATGGCCTCTGCATCATGCACCACATGCTGTAAATGTCATCTGTATCATGTACCATATGCTGTAGATGGCCTCTGTATCATGCACCACATGCTGTAGATGGCCTCTGTATTACACACCACATGCATAGATGGCCTCTGTATCATGCACCGTATGCTGTAGATGGCCTCTGTATCATGCACATGTGCTGTAGATGGCCTTTGCATCATGGACCATATACTGTAGAAAGCCTCTGTATCACGCATCACATGCTGTAGATGGCCTCTGCATCATGCACCATATGCTGTAGATGGCCTCTTATCATGCACCACATGCTGTAGATGGCTCCTGAATCATGCACCACATGCTGTAGATGGCCTCTGTATCATGCACCACATGCTGTAGATGGCCTCTGTATCACACGCCACATGCTGCAGATGGACTCTGAATCATGCACCACATGCTGTAGATGGCCTCTGTATCACAAACCACATGCTGTTAGATGCCCTCTGTATCATGCACCACATGCTGTAGATGGCCTCTGTATCATGCACCACATGCTGCAGATGCCCTCTGTATCATGCACTACATGCTGTAGATGGCCTTTGCATCACAGACCACATGCTGTAGATGGCCTTTGCATCACAGACCACATGCTGTAGATAGCCTCTGTATCACACACCACATGCTGTAGATGCCATCTGTATCGTGCACCACATGCTGTAGATGGCCTTTGCATCACAGACCACATGCTGTAGATGACCTTTGCATCACGGACCATGTGCTGTAAATGTCCTCTGTATCATGCACCTCATGCTGTAGGTGGCCTCTTTATCATGCACCACATGCTGAGTGTATGTGAGTTAATGCATATGAAGAGCAGATGTGCAAATCATGAATAAAATTGTGATTGTACTGTTGAGTGACACATCAAAATTTTGCATAGTATGCCATCTAATGCAATACTGAATGTAGCATAACACATGCAGAATAATTTTTCAGCAATCAAGGAGCAGAGGTTTGCAGCTTCTGTCTCCACTCCAGTGGCTTTAGTGCATAGCTGTGAAATGTTTGGTTGTGTGTGAGGTCAGTGAGTAATGCAATAAAAATACTGCAGTATCAAGTGTGGACATATTGCATGCATTGCTTGCACAATGCACAACATGTACTGTGGACTGCAAACACTGTTTTTACTAGCTACTATAAAATTATTGTCAGTGCAGAGGTGTTTGCTGACAGCAGAGTAGCATGGCTTGGCATATTCTCAAAGTGGATGTCGAGCAGTCCCCTCAAATTCTGATGCATTAAATAAGATACATGTTTTTACTGCAGTATGCATCAGCCTTTTCTGTATGTACACATGCTGACAGTTGTGAATCTGACATTGTAGTAGGCCTACAATGTGGCACAGTAAGATGCACATGCACTAAAATTATGTCATGTGTCTGTCTCCATGGGTATATGTGGTCTATTGCAAATTCACCATGGATAATCCTGTGTAAAGTGAGTTACTAATGGCTGGGCTGGTATTGTAGTTGGTCTTACATGGTTCCTCCATTTCTGTCACTGTCTGACATATTTTCCATCCCTGTTTCCCATACAAGAGGATGTGCTTAACCCACATCTATTCTGGTGCACTGCTTTTGTGCTGTGAGTTTCAGAGATGTCCCCTGTGTATATGATTTATGTTCTGACCGGATGCTTAGTGTCATACTTTGGTTGTGTGGGTTAAGGAGGCAATAACATTATGATAGACTGATAGGTAAAACACCCTCTTCCTTAGAGACTTGACATATCTTGTTACCTGAGGCAGTCAGCATGTTTGCTAAATCTTTATTCAGGTGAATTGCTGTGGTGCTTTTCAAATGCTTTTCCCTTACTTGTTGTTTGATTTGGTCCCTATGGGAGAGTCATCATACCCATTTTCCTTAGTGCTTAAGCACCACTGAAACATCATCTTATTATTATTGGATGATGTTGACAGGGGTCAAGTAAGTAACAATAAAATATTTAGGTCTGCTCACCTTCAAATGTGAGAGAGCATTTTTATGTCTCAATAAATAAAGCCGACTGGCTGCCTATAACAGGATGAGTTCTGTTAGTGATAAACTCACTGTCATTCAAACTGCTAACCTCAGATTATTGAACTAATCCATTAAGGAAACTGCACTCCCTATTAACATAGTCAAAGAGGTCCAGTAACTTAAATGCAGTGTTTTTGATTATACTAATAAGTGTATACTAGGTGGTCTTAGTTTCATAAAATATATTTTCATTTTTTCTTCACTGCTATAGATGAAAAAAAAAATTGCTGTTTGTGTGAGACTTCTTTGCACTGATGAGCTTTCCCTTTTTTTCATGGCCATCTTGATATATATGTATGAAATCCAGTTGTTTTGCACTGAGAGGGTTTGTGGTCTGCAGTGTTGTGGCAGAACAGGTAGCTTACATCCTTCTAGGTTGGGAACTGCTGATTAAGGGCTCAGTGTCTGTTATTCTAAAAGTGTATTCATTCTGGTTTAAGCACTTGGGCTTTCAGGCCAGTTATTTACATTAAGAGGGTTCGTGGTCTGCACTCTTGTGGGAGGAGAGGCTGGACTCTGCCCTTCTGAGCTGGGAATTTCTGGTTAAAGGCTTATAGTGCATGCATATCTGAACTACTTCTTACTGAAGTTGGTGCGCCTTGTTTGCTGTGGCATAGACTGGATTCGGGCATGCTGGATCTAGCTTTGTTTGTGTAACTTGAGCACTAATCCAGACATTCTCTAAAGTATTCAATTGTATTTATTACTGCTTGGTTGTAACTTGATTAAAGTGTAGCTATCATTCTAAGTCTTTTGGATTAAGCACTTGGGCTTCAGACCAGTTGTTTTACATTAGGAAGGTTTGTGGCAAGCACTGTGGTGGCAGGACAGGTAGCTTTCATCCTTCTAAGTTGGGAACTGCTGATTGAGAGTCCAGTGTCCAAGTGTATTAGTTCTGGTTTAAGCACTTGAGCTTCAGGCCAGTTATTTTACATTAAGAAGGTTCGTGGTCTGCACTCTTGTGGGAGAAGAGGCTGGACTCTGCCCTTCTGAGCTGGGAATTTCTGGTTAAAGGTTTATAGTGCCTGAATATTTGAACTGTATCTTACTGAAATTGGTACACCTTGTTTGCTGTAGCATAGACTAGATCCAGGCCTGCTGAATCTAGCTTTGTTTATATGCTTGTTGTTTGTTTGCTTGTTATTTCCCTGGAACGCTAATTCCACCTAATACGCGGCTTCTCAGCGCTTCTGTGGATCACTAGTGATATCTGCATTGCTTACTGTACTTATTTCCTTGTTTCACTTGAAAGAAAGTTACTGTTTGTCGCTTTTGCATTTAGTTACTTGTAACACATTGCACTCAAGTTACCTGGCACTTGCTCACTAAAGCAATTATATAAGTCAGCACTAAAAATTAAAAGCACTACACCCTCACTCCCCACTGGCCCTTGTTTTCAATTATTAAGGAATTCCCAATATTATTCTAGCATGTCCAAAGGTCAGTTGTCAATCTCCTCTCCGGTCCAGCTGGTGAATCTGGGAATCTTGAGGCAATGTTATAACTGCCTCATGTACACAGACAACCCTCTCCTCCTCCCACATAACACAAATACTTGAGAGATGCAGCTATTTAGCCAAACTGGAGGCTGAGCTCTCTCAACTCAGGACTGGCAAGACCAGACAGGAGGAGAAGGCAACTACACACACCACAAAACCAGCCTCACATAATGCTACCACACCACTGAATCAAACACATAAACACACAAAGACATACTCAGAGGCTCTGAGTAAAATTTACCTAAACAGCAGAGGCCTCCAAAGCAGACACCCAAACAACTGCTACCTCAAGACACCCCACAAGCAACACATAAACCACAAAATCAGTGTGCAAAGCAGTCACAGCCCTTAAGGCCAAATACAACACCAAACATACTTGGCATAGGTGACTCCATAGTCAGACACACTGACGTCCCACTCACCAGGCTGAACAAGGAGAGGGTCACAGTAAGCTGCCTATCGGGCGCTAGAATCCGCCACATAACACAAGCACTCGGGTCACTCCACGGCAAGTACAAATATGACACAGTCGTTGTCCATGCTGGTGTGAACGACCTGAGACGTACCTCCCTGGACTACATGAAAAGAGACATAGAGGAGCTCTCTGATTATGTAGCCCAGGCAGGTATGACCCTGACCCTGAGCAGTATCCTTCCTTCACCAAGAATGATGCCACAATATAGAGACAAGATGATCAGCTTTAACAATTGGCTTAATGTCTGGTGTCATTCAAAGGGGATCCAGTGCCTGTCTGCCTGGGATGACATGCTTGACAAGCCACGCTGCTTCGCAAGGGACGGCTTGCACCTGTCACCCCTGGGATTCCGGATATTGGCTAAGGCTCTTGCCACCCCCATAGTGCCTTTTTTAGGCAAGGCTCAAATTCTAAACCTACCACCCTAGAAAACAAAAATGGGAAGAAACTGAGGGTAATGCTGCTCAATGCCAGAAGTCTAAATCTCAAAATGCATGCACTCGAGGCCCTTCTCAGTATGGAGAACATTGATGTCTGTGCTGTAACTGAAACCTGGTTCAAGGCTCCTGAGAGCACCCCGGCACTATTAGGTTTTACCTCATATCATGCGTTCCGGCCCCAAAACCCGGACCACACCACAAAAGGAGGGGGTGTATCCATATTCATAAAGGATACCCACACCTCCAGGTTGGTGGCAACGCACAAAGCTTTGGAAACCATCCAGGTGCAACTAACCATAGGCAAAACTGCTCTACAAATTGTAGCATGCTACAGGCCACCCTCTCAAACTCAGGAACCCCACACAGCCTTCCTGAAGACACTGGAGGGTATAAATGTATCTCCAAACACCATCATATTGGGTGACTTCAACTACCCGAATATAGACTGGGAACATTACTCAAGCCCTAACTTTCTAGCTCAACGGTTCCTGGAGTTCATAAATTCAAATGCCATGGAACAGCTAGTCACAGTTCCCACGAGAGGAGAAAATATACTAGATCTCATTATCACAAACATGGGGACAAAATGCTCCACACCAGAAGTATATCCCTCATTGGTGAGATCTGATCATAAACTAATCTCACTGGAAATCCACATCCCGCCCCCACCCCAAACAAAAGACCACAGTGAAGAACTTCTCTAAAGCAAACTTCACACTACTCAAGACTGGTGTGGTATCCTTCAAGGCCCCTGAGCCAGTGGAAACCACAACCCAAGCTGCGGAAGCCCTTACAAATACCTTCTATGAACACCTCCAGGACTGCATGGATCAGGCAATCCCAAATAAAACCAAGACTCTTTCCACAAAGGGCAAACGTCCAGTCTGGTGGACCCCAGCCATTAACAAACTTTACAATAAGAGGAGAAAGCTATTACATGATAGAACAAAATCCATAAAAGGGAAGTCACCCCTGATCATTATTAGTAAAAAATACGAGCACTCATAAAATCAACTAAGGCCAATTTTGAGAGAAAAATTGCCATGGATTCAAAGGACAATCATAAGGCCTTTTTCAGCTATGTTAGGAACCTGGGTGGAAACTCCCAGATATGCTCAGAATTAGTCCAAAATGATACAAAAATCACTGAACCCACAGACATTGCCAACATACTGGCAGACAGGTTCAGTGCAAACTTCACCCCTCTCCCCCCCTAAAGGAGAGATAACTATCCCAGCAGAGTGTAGCCTCCCAGACATCTCAAATGCGCAGGTGAAAGCTGCTCTCTCTAAAACTAAAAACACAGCATCAATGGGACCGGATGGTGTCCCCGGCTGTGTGCTACATGAGCTAAATGAGGAATTAAACCCGCACATAAGGCAGCTGTTTAATCTCAGCCTTACCACAGGATACGTGCCCAAGGAGTGGCGTACGGCAACTGTGGTCCCACTCCAAAAAGGCGGTGCCACTACAGACCCTGGTAATTACCGCCCCATAAGCTTAACAAGTCTAGTCTGCAAAGCTATGGAGAGGATCATAATGGAGCTCATAAACAAAGATATAGGGGACTTGCAGACATTGGACCCGACCCAGTTTGGCTTCGTCAAGGGCAGATCATGCCTTTTGAACTTGGTCGACTTCTTTGAAACAGTCACCAAGGCCATTGATGAGGGAAAGGCAGTCCATACAGCCTACCTTGACCTTGCAAAGGCTTTTGACACAATACCCCACTCGGGTATTGTAGAAAAACTTACCAGCTTAAATGTAAACCCATATGTCACAAGATGGGTTGCAAACTGGCTTAAGGACAGAACCCACAGAGTTAGAGTTGCTGGCGCTATGTCAGACTCCAAGCCAGTCACAAGTGGTGTCCCACAGGGCTCGGTCCTTGGCCCCCTATTGTTCGGCATCTACTTCTCAGAAGTACAGGCCAACATGGGAGGACTTTGGCTGACAAAGTTTGCAGACGACTGCAAACTGGGCGCCATAGTGGAAAGTGCATCGGACACAGATATCCTTCAGAAGGGACTCACGGAAACAGATAGCTGGTGCCAGAGCCATGGCTTGAAGTTAAATGCCAAAAAATGTATAGTCATACCCTTCGGGAAAAACAAGGTAACCCCAAGCTACCATATAGGTGGCAATCCACTAAGCACAGAAGAAGTTATCAGGGACCTGGGGACCCAGGTTGACAGTGGCCTTTCTTTTGACACTCACGTTGCTAAAGTGGTTAGAAAGACCTTCTACATTGCCCACCTGATCATGAAGGGATTCACATCCAGATCTAGTGAAGTCATTGTTCCCCTGTACTCTTCACTTATCAGACCAATGATTGAGTACAATGCCCCATTCGGGATGTATCTCACCCGACATCTGCAGCAATTGGAGAGACCCCAAAAGTTCCTCACCGAAAGGATAAAGGGACTCCAAAATTTGTCATATGCTGCCAGATTGAAGAAACTCTAGCTCTATTCAGTCGCATACTGTCTGCTCAGAGGTGACATGTGCCTGACATACAAGGCCATGTCCAACCCGGAATTAATGGACATGCTCCACCTCAAAAAAATCCAAATCCAACAAAACCACTAGAGCAAGCGCCTTAAACCTTAGCACGGATATAAATAGGATGTGCTGGAGGGATAGATTTATCACTCAGAGACTCCCTATGCTGTGGAATAAAATCCCAGTCCATGTGAGGCAGAGCACCTCGCTGGCTCTGTTCAAGAGAAATCTTGACCTGTGGATGGGAGATCATAGGTTTACCCTGGGAATCATCTCTGTGTCACTGCTGGACAGAGGCACAACAAACTAATGGGTACAGTATTTTTTCATATAAGGGGTGGCGTAAGCCACAAAACTTTGGGCTAGGCTTATAAATGCCTTAGGGCAGATAGCCTAGTATAAACCTATGAACCTATGAACCTAAACAAAGCCCCCACATGGATAGTCAGAAGCTTGAGCTCTCCTAAAAATATAAATTTGATATGTTTGTTTTTGTGAGGTAGTTTTGATGCAAATTTCATTTCTTTGTGATAAATCACTGAAATGTCGTATATTTAATAGCCAAATGACATTTAAGTGTTTTTGACCATAGGAGAAGCATTTAACCTCACCATAAATGGGAAGTTTTTTTTCCCCTCAAGGTTGTACCTCCCTCTTGGAATTGCCTTCCACAACAGCTAAAATGAAAAGGTCTGTAGAGCATTCAATGAAGAGCTTCACCAACATCTTAGAGAACTGCAAAAACTATGATTAATGGTAGAATCACTGAGACAAAACTACAAGTTTATTCATTTTTTTTACTTTTAATGGTAAGATCACTCAGACAAAATTACAAGTTTATTCAGTTTGTTTTTTTACTTATGACTCACAGCCAATACGTTACTAATTCTAGTTTATAGGCCTTTCCAGCATCACTTCACATTTCATCCTTCATTTATTATGCTGTCTAAAACTTTAATCCCATTTTATGTTGCCTGAAAACTGGAGGTGTCCATCTTATTTACCACCTTCTAGTTATGTTACTACATAACGTCAGTGTCCTGATTTCTATGTATCCGTGATACATTTCTATGTTATATCTCTGCCATTGTATTGTGCCATGACTGAAGTCAACAAAGTTAATTTAATGAATTAGTAACTAAAATTAATAAGTAAGTAAATAATAATGCTTGATTGGCTGCCATCATTTCCAAAGTCATGAGAGATTCCTGATAGGGCCTGGCATCTTCTAATCTATGGTTATGTGAAATGTCTCTCCACAATTGTAAATGTGTTTCTTAGTGGAGTTGACCTTCCACAGGAGTCTCAAGTGGCATGTTCCACCAAGTGAATTTTGTGACACTACTGTAGTGGACATAATGTCAGCCTCAAAAGAGGGTTATAAATAGAAACTTAAACTCTCATTTTCCTTCCTAAATATACTTTCTATACAACAAATGAAAATATACATCAACAAATGTCAAATAAATAATAGAATAAATAAAATACTGCAAAGTCATCCAAACAGAGAAACCACATATATTATTCTGCTGATAATGAAATCAGATGTATGTTACATCATATCTGTCTAGAAGTGATTGCCCTGCAGTTTCTCTTATCTGCTAACTGCTCAGCAGTGCAATTGCTGCCGTCTATACTTTTATGTTCTTATAGATAGTGCAGCTCCTGACTTATGTGGCATTATCTGGTCAGACTTTTGATCAAAACCCTTAGCAATTCTGACAGTGGGCGCTACAGATGCAGATCTCTTGTGGGGATTATTGACGTGGTCAACACTTTGATTTTTTTTAAGAATCCTATTAGGCTTTTTACATATAGAATTATGCAAGTTTGTTTATATCCCAAATCACTGATCATTGCAGGATACATAATCAAAACAGCTGCATTGTAGACTGTTATATCATCTTGCTCATGTTTCTTGACCATATCCCTTAAAACAAGTCTATGGGTTTTGAACATGATACAAATCAGAGGTCAAAATCATCTTTTCTTCCCCTCTGTCCACAACCTTGGATACAAGGAGTTACTCCTGATCTCCCAACCTAATCCAAAACGTTCCCATTGACTAAAAGGATATTGAAGCATCCCAATGAAGCATCATGCTGATGACATCATTTTTATTTTTATTTATATGCCCCACTGCTTTCTCCATTCCATTGTGGAACACACAGTGACATTATGGCCAACAACATCTGTCAGTGCATTAAACACCCCCCCCCCCCATTTATTACTAGCAAGACTTCCCACTACTTCCTATTCCTATCCCTCCAATCAGCTCCTCAAATGCCTGACTCACTAGTCAAACCCAGGTTAACTGGATCATAGTCAGGGTACCTTCCTTTTTTAATTTCTCCATGTCTTTTTGGTTTCTAATACCATGACAGGAATGGACCCCATTCCTAAGTCCAATTACAATTAAAGTCCATGAAATTAGTATTGTTTCCAGCCAAAAGTGTTCCTTGCAGCACCTGCAATGTGCCCAGAACTGACTCCTTCTGCAATTTGCACACAGTTACATGTACTGGTAACATAAATACAATTGTAGATTCTTTTTTATAAGACCCTTGCTCCTACTACTATAGGAACTATCTGGGTATCATTCTTCCACATTGCTCTCATATTTGCCTGCAAATCCTGATATTTAATGACTTTATGTCTCTCTGTATACAAGACACTGTACTCACTAAGTCTGGCAATTTCAATGGTCAACAGTAATTTTGTCTACTTTTCATGGACCACTATATCTGTTTTTCTCGCATCTGTCTTTTGAACTGTAGATAGTGGGTAATCCCATGTGATGTAGACTTCATCATTTTCTGTGATGCTTTGTGGTTCATGTTTCCCGTGTTTTTCATCCACTTCAAGTATTACAATGTTTGCACAATCCCCAGTGCAACAGTCTTGCCACATTATTATGCCTTTCAGTATACAGTCCTTCAGCCATTATTATGTCACAACCAGTAACGAGGTGTGCTACTGTTTCCAATTCTGTTTTTCAAAACCTACATTTTTCTGTTTCTCCGACATGTTTAATGGGCTTTGTAAACCAATGTGTAAGTAGGCCAATATCTTGGGCCACCAATATTAACCTTTCATCTTTTAGTTTGAATTTGCCTCTCCTTAACCATTCCTGTGTTCGATCCTGATCTACATGAGGTTCTTCCAGGAGTTTTCTATACTTGCAACTATATTTATGCATTTTCCACTTGCTTTCTCATTTGATCCTTCACCTTATATTCTTTGTTTTGTTTTTTGGCACATTCAGTTGCTGCCTGACTTTTATCTACTTCTGGTTTGATTTCCATTCCCACTTGACACCAATATGCTTCTGCTAGACTAAGCAGGGAAGTCATCTTAGATTTATTCTCCTCGTGTTTCAAAACTTTCACTACATTTGGGTCTTGTGAAGTCAACAGATAAGTGTGCAGTCCCACAATTTCAGATCTATTCATGTAATCAATTTCAAGGAGGTCCATACCTCTTTTGGAACAGGAAATGTATAATCTTGGTATGTACTTATTTTTATAAATCATTTGATGAGCATGAAGCATCCTTCTTGTTTTACTATCTAATCTATCCAACGTGTTTTGGGGCCAGTCAATCACTCCAAAACTATATGTTAGGACAGGAAGGAAAAATTGCTTTATAGCTTGAATTTTGTTCCCAGATAGATGCCAACTCTGTTTTCAGGATTAATTTATGTCTTCTAAAATATTCCTTACTGAGTTCATTTGCATTTTTTTCATGTTTTATTGTGGATTTATTTATGTATTATTTATTTATTTACATTTGTTTACTGGGAAGTTCTGACTGGACACAGTTCCTTTTTCAGCAGAGACCAGGGGAGAAAAGCTCCACATAGCAATAAATGACCAGCAGAGTACAAGAGTAATGGAATATACATACAATAGTAAAAAGATACATACAGTAGACAAAACATTAGAAATACATACTGTGAAGATTGGGGAAGATGGGTAAAGGCTGCCAGCCTAGTCAAATAGAATTTGATACATAATCCTATCATTTGTAAATATAAATGTAAAATGCAGGCTTGTTTCTTAAATGAAAGAAAACACTATAAAATGTGAACTTCAAGATTGTAGCACCATTGCCATCTGCTGTAAGGAAAACTAAGCCAAGCATTTCACATCTGTTCTTTTGAAGTTAAAATTATGTTTTGTATACCCTTTGATATAGATAGTGGTGCCGAGGAAGCTGGCTGAACACATTCTTTCTATTGTTTTAACTTAAAGAATAATTGCTAGAGTGTACATATGAAATGTCTTTTATTGTTGTAGTTTCCTGAGCCGGTGTTAGATTGTTAAATAATGTAGCCTGTTGGCCTGGGAGCTCCAGACTAAGTGTCAAAATGATGTAATGTGTATACTGGGAAAACCTAAATGTCAAAATGATGTAATCTGGGAGGGCCCAGCAGAAATGTTTGAGTGATTTTAAAAACTATTGTTGAGAGAGAGACTGTAAGCATTTTGATCTTGATATCCAACCTTCAGCACTGCCTTATGCTCTCTTTATGTAAGTAGTATCTTAGAAGTATGTTGTCTTGTAGAAATAGCTAGGACTATAAATATTAGACTTAAGTGTTTTTTCTTTTATGTCAGAACTGTACTATGGAATTATTTTAAGTTTCTGTGTGATCGCTGAACTCTTGAGTAGAATTGTATTGTAGTAGTATTGTCTTGTGTTTTTAATTATTTATTATTAAATATTATGAGTACATTGCATATTTATAGAGTTTATTATATTATATTATTTAGACTGATTAGTCACACTTACCAATTGGATAATAATATTGCACAGTAATGCTGATAATTATTAGCTGGTGTTGGCAGTAATTACTACTGTATAGTCTGGGTAAAGCGGCACAGCTGGATAATCTGTGTCAGCCTTTCACAGGAGTGTCTGTGAAGTTGTATAAATGGTTATCTCAAAGTGTGTGTGGTATGTCAGCTACCTGGACAGGGACACGAAGCACTGGTGGGACAGAGATGGTACTGGAGGTTAGCTTGCCAGCTAGGCTGAGATCTGGACCCTATAGCTGTGACAGTGGGGAGTCTTATTGGGGACCTGGTGAACAAGGGAACAATCAGCCCCAGACTGACTGTGATCTCTGTGTGCAATCCTTTCCTCTTATATGAGACACCCTCTCTGGTGTTTGCACATTTATCAAGACTAAATGGCATCCTTACATCATCTGAAAAAGTTCTGGTGATTTGCAGTTGTGCTTTCAGTTCCTCATCTGATGAGCTATACAGTTTTAAATCATCAACAAAGAGAACATCCTAAGCTGTTAAGTAACCCTGGAATACTAATTTGTCCAATCAATCAGTGTAGGGTGAATCTGATACATTTTAAACTCTTTTTATCCATGAATGTGATATACTGTCAAATGCTTTTGTAGTCAGTCCATGTCATACTTAGATCCTTCTCCTTTATTGTCCTTTTGTTCTATTGCTTATATTTTACATTTTACAATTAATTTTTCAACTATTGTATACCTTTGAAATTTTGAAAGTTCCGTTTAATATGGGAAATAATACCAAAATTGTTAATAATACCATTAATTTATTTTTATTATTATTAATATTATAAGTATTATATTTATAATGATATATTTATAATGATTTTCTTTATATATGTTGTTTATCACAGGTTTTATGAAACTTAATTGCTTTATAGTATTAAATATATTTTTTCTTTCCCATGTCCATATTTCTTTTTTATACTTTTCAAAAATGTCTAGGTTTTGTTGTTTATATTTTTGTACCTCTGCAGATGCTTCTTTTTCCAAACAGATTAAAGTTTCTTGGTCTATATAATGTTTTTTTTACAAATCTGTTGTATTAATGAACACAAATTTTTATTTGAAGCTTCTGGCAGTTTTTCTTGTCAATGTATTTTTCTTTCCTCTAACTTCTCTCTTAATCTTTTTGTATAGCTTATGTCTGGAAATTCTTTTTTTCATAATAGTAACAATAAATATTTTTTTTCTTATCCTCAGTAGTCTACTCAATCATTTTTATGTCTCTTCTTTGGCCTATCAGTTTTTATGATTTTTGTGGACTTCTACTTTCTTCTACAACAGGGCGGCCATCCTCCCCCTGGGCCTGGCCTGGCCCCATTATAGGAATGTTTCCTTATTTTGAGGATTCTACACTTTTTTTCCAGTCCTGGCACCAGTGCGCCTACCAGGATTGGGCATTTTTTTATCCTGGGTCTTGTGCACCCAGCTATTTTTGTTTTATCTTTGACATACTCCTGTCCATAATATATGCTACATGAAATACAGGGTATATATCAGTGTCATCTTGGTGAGATTTTTGTGAAAACCAGGGTCCACTTTGTGAAGCTACTCACCAAGACTTGAGGTTGAATTAAATTTCAGCAATACAACTCTCCTTTGCTTGCTGACCTATCATCTGTCCATTCGGAACTCCTTCCTTATGTGCAACAAAGCTGATTATATCAGAAACATCATATTTAATCAAGATGTTTAAAGTGCAAATGATAACATGATAACAAACAAATTCTATGTATGCCATATATCAGTGGCCCAGAACCCAAATCAAAAGCAAATAAACCACATGTGAGCAAGTCTGTGAAAACAATAACAGATACATTCTGTGTGAACCATTGGAACAGTACAAAAAAATCAGTCCTCAGTAACACCAAACTGATTCCACCTGCGAGAGCTGGCAAACACTAGAAAGAAGATAAAAAAGCTGTATGCCAAACAGAGGTCACAGTGCGTAAGAATCCTTCCCCAAAGGTAATAGGTCAAGAACTGCACCACCTTTGGCACTGCTACCTGTTCCACCCTCCTTGGGAAAACTATTATATTTGCTGTATTACCTACTAATGGGTGAGATATTCTAGTAATGAAAAGACAGCCACCACTGATGATGGTCCCTTCCTTGTCTCGTTGGCTCCATCCTTACCAGAGGCTAGTGCATCTCAGAACATGCTGCAACATGGGTCCTGCCTTTTCATTTGCAAACAATTCTGACACTGGTGCCTCACAACAAAAGTTGTGGAATGGGCAGAACAGGATTATTATTCTTTGGCTGAGTGGTTAGTGAACTGCTGTGTGAGAGTATATAGAAGCCTTGCACTCTGATGTGCATTTATTTACATAAGCCCTTGCACACTGACAGTGCTGCTACAGTGTGCTTCACTGCAACCACAAAGAGATGCACATCCCTTCTCCCATCCACATGCCTAAACTGGCTGATGTCACTTCCTTCAACATGGTCTTCAACAGGCAGCAGGGAATGTCCAGACATTCTCCAACATGTCATCCCTCAGCCTTCCTTTGAGACAGACAAGCAGGATCTTGCTTTTCCATCCTTTTCCACCCTGTGTTGGCTTTACCAGCACTGAGGCTGCTAATTTAACCCTAGTTGTCTTGGTTGGAGGTAAGGCTTCATCACTCTGCATCATAGAGCCAACATATCAGCTTGTTTCAAATGCTCTACAACAATGTCATTTTATTTGCAAGATAAAAAAACAGCCACCTTACAATTTATTTGGAAGAGATAATTGAAAACTGGTCACAATTCATTTGGACATCCGAATCACAAAAACATAAATAAAAAAATAGACAAGCAAATAAGTATATAAATACAATTTTTCAATTCAAGTAATTTAAACAATTTCTGTTTGATGCAGCCAGATGTGCTTGAAGAAGGAGGAGGATTCAAGCAAAATCTGGTTAGAGACCCTCCCCCAGCAGGATCATAACTAAAATTGAAACATCTCTGTTGCCTGTTCCCCAGCAGGATCCTAAGAATGAAAATTCTCTATGGCCTGTTTTATAAGCAGTAGGAGGTACCAGGAACTTCTGTACATCACACTTAGAACTATCAAGGAGCAGTGCTGAAAATCACTCACAACACTTTGGCTTATGAAGAAATTAAGTTATGGGGCTACATTCCATAAGGAGATATGAGGAGACTGATATAGAAAAGAGGATCTGAAGAAGATTCTATACAGCCAAAAGTACTTATTCTGTGTTCTTTCCTTTGTTTTAACTGTGTTGTCTGTGTCTTTTGAATAAAACATTCCTGTCCATGGTTTTAACCATGTTTGTTTTAAACGATATAGAAAAGATGACTCAAAGTCCTGTCACTGTACTTGGTATCCTGCAGACCAAGAGCAAAGCCCTGTCACTGTACTTGGTATCCTACAGACCAAGAGCAAAGTCCTGTCACTGTACTTGGTATCCTACCGACCAAGAGCAAAGCCCTGTCACTGTACTTGGTATCCTACCGACCAAGAGCAAAGCCCTGTCACTGTACTTGGTATCCACCAAGAGCAAAGCCCTGTCACTGTACTTGGTATCCTACAGACCAAGAGCAAAGTCCTGTCACTGTACTTGGTATCCTACCGACCAAGAGCAAAGCCCTGTCACTGTACTTGGTATCCTACCGACCAAGAGCAAAGCCCTGTCACTGTACTTGGTATCCTACAGACCAAGAGCAAAGCCCTGTCACTGTACTTGGTATCCTGCAGACCAAGAGCAAAGTCCTGTCACTGTACTTGGTATCCTATCGACCAAGAGCAAAGCCCTGTCACTGTACTTGGTATCCTGCAGACCAAGAGCAAAGCCCTGTCACTGTACTTGGTATCCTACTGACCAAGAGCAAAGCCCTGTCACTGTACTTGGTATCCTACCGACCAAGAGCAAAGCCCTGTCACTGTACTTGGTATCCTACAGACCAAGAGCAAAGCCCTGTCACTGTACTTGGTATCCTGCAGACCAAGAGCAAAGTCCTGTCACTGTACTTGGTATCCTGCAGACCAAGAGCAAAGCCCTGTCACTGTACTTGGTATCCTGCCGACCAAGAGCAAAGTCCTGTCACTGTACTTGGTATCCTACAGACCAAGAGCAAAGTCCTGTCACTGTACTTGGTATCCTGCAGACCAAGAGCAAAGCCCTGTCACTGTACTTGGTATCCTACAGACAAAGAGCAAAGTCCTGTCACTGTACTTGGTATCCTGCCAACCAAGAGCAAAGCCCTGTCACTGTACTTGGTATCCTGCAGACCAAGAGGTGACCTGTGTCTGACATACAAGGTACTCACGACCCAATACTGATGGAACTACTGCATATCAGCAAGTCAAATGGCATCAGAAACACTCAATTAATGTACTGACACTCATACACACAAGCATACACACATACTCACACACAAACATACACATGTATATGGATATACACTCACACAAACACACACCTACTCACACAAAAAGGAATGCTCATTATGGGAACCAATTACACAATTTCCATCTGCATATTATATTTCACTTACTATAAATGTTGAACTAGGACATGACAGGTTATTTATTATATGTATTTATTTATTTTATCTTATTTTTGCAGGCAAATGTACTGGACCAAAATTAGTAGCACTGATTCAAAACAAATTGTAAATATAAGATTACAGTCTAGTATTACAGTGATATAGGCAACAACAATCTTACTGCTGAGATATACAAAGAGAGATAGTGCAGACAGCAAATGATGTGCAAAGCCATCCCATCACTATATAAGAAGGAGCCAGTGGAATGTTTTGCAGAGGCATACAAACCATAAGACTAAGGTAATATTCAAATAATACATATAATATAGACTAATATGATCAGGTCTCCCATCATAAACAACTTGTCGAGTATATGGAGCATAGTGATTACACTCTGACAGCCAGAAAAAGACAAATCAGTTAAGTGTTTCTATAGTGCGAGACTCGATCTTAACAAATGTTAACCACCCGCTGCTTCACTTGTCAAGATCAGGTATCATGCTAGGCATCTAAATCTGCTATTACTGAAAAGTAAACAACAGCGGTAGAATAAAAAAACAAGTTTGTTTCTGCCCACTGTCTGTGCCAGTAATATGCCCCTGACTTTCTGTAGCATAAGAGAAAATGTTACTGCCTATCCGACAGCACTCACTAAGTGCTTTACAGCACTGAAAGCCATCAAAGACTCAACACTTTATTTTTTTCTGTAAGTAGTAGCACATGGAGCAGATAACGTTCCATGCACTGCAAAGAATTATGATCGGGTCTCTAATTGTAACAAATTAGCATGTGCACTTGACATGGATGCTAAGATACACTACTCAAGCTTCTCTCTCTCTCTCTAGGCATCCATATCTCAAGCACATAATAAGCCTGTATTAAAGTTACTGAACACATAGCAAGCCAGTTATGATTGGAGGCCTGATCCTCCTCTGTGTTAAGATGTCAAGAAGTTCACCTCAAGAGCAGACTGAAGCAAAGCTTGAATGGTGGATCTATACATCCATTTAAAAAAAAACGCAGATTATTAGTTGGTTATAATTGCAGAAATATGATCATAGTTATTTCTAGTGTACTACCAGTTACAATGAAAAAAAAAAAACATATGAGTGTGAAGTGCTTCACAACTTCGTACAAGTAGTCTCCAGAAGCAGTACCTTGGTTTGATCAACACCTGTAAAAGCTGTTAGACTCTTTGCTTTGCCTTTTTTTTCTTCTATATATACAGCAGAGAGTCAATTATCCAAACTAATTGGGACCTAGGGTAGTTTGGATAATCAAACTGTTCCAATAATCAAACATATAATTGAACCAGATTAAAACACTTCTAAAAATGCTTTTGATGAAAATTAAACAAGAAAAATAAAACACATTTACTGTAAGTACAAAATGTACAGTACATATATAGCAAGGTATTGTAATTAAATATTTATTTGCCAAACTACAGCATAAGAGATACCAAACAATAATTATTAGGACACACTCAGGACTGCATCAACCATCCCCTTTAAAGTACAACAGCATCATCAATCCATCTGCATACTGTGGGACTAAAACCCACAGCCCTCCATATCAAAAGGTAAGTATATTACCTGTTGTGCTGCTAAAAATGCCTTTAAACACTTAAGCACAATAGTGATATAATTTCTTAAACAACAGTTGCACATTATAAACAGACACGGCATAAACAGCACTAAACTTCTCTTCCCCTGAAGCTCTCAGCTCCTTGTAAAATGCAGTTGACACTCACTTTCTTGTAAATTGCACTTGCACTTGACCCTCACCCTTATCTCTCAAATCTGTAGCACAAGAAATCTGGAAAAAGCCTAAATTTATGGGGGGAGACAAAGGTCTAAAACCAGGGACACATTTTAAATATTGCATATTGGATAATCTTGGAAAGTTGCTAAAATAAAAGATTTTGCGTTACCATGCACTTCCTGAAAGATAGGAAGACTGAAACTTAAAATGACTGTCATGATTTAGTGAATTCAGTCCTCACTGATTTCCCAGAAATCCACACATTTTATGAGGAACAGACCAAAAGTATGAGCCAAAAATTCCAGAAATTCTCTGAAAATCTGGACAGTTGAGAGCTATGCATTCAACTCCTTGAAACACAAGTGATGGTAGAGGTAGAGAATTCTGAATCTTGTTTCTTGTACCTAAGGTACAGTGTTTGAGTCTGAGTAAAGTAACAGTGACCACCAGTTATCCCTAATTGGGCATTACACACACAAACACACACACACACACACACACACACACACACACACACACACACACACACACACACACACACACACACATACACTGTAGACAAAGTGGAAGCAGCAACAAACAGAATGTTAAATTCCACACTGGTGATAGGCTGACATTTTTCCCTTCCCTCGCTTACAAAATTCTCAGATTTAATTATTGCTGTTCTTTAAAATTCTCATTATCTATTCCCCTCCTTTCTAGACCCTTCCAATCAAATTGCCAGACAATGACACTCCTAAAATCCTGAAAACTTCTCTCCCTGTTCCAGCTGTAAGGCCTCCTCCCTCATTGTCTTTTCTGCCTGGAACAACATTCCAAAGACGGTAGATAGTTTTCCTACTCTTGCCACATCTACAGTGGGAGTTAAAGGAGTACCTCACACAGCTACCACTCTGCAATGACCTCTGTGGGGGGTCATCTAATCTTATTTACTTGTTTACTTCCTTCCTTCACTAATTTTCTCTAGCTTTAGTCTTCGTATGACTGAACAGCAAACGATCTTCCTTAGTACACGTCTGACTCCTTTAGTGTACAATGGCCTCAGTAGCTCACTTGCTCTCTTACAAGTCACATCTGACTCCTAGAATGACCTTGTATCTAATTACTACGTATCAAATTTTATATAAAAACATTTAGTAACACTGTAGCAGGTCCATCATTCAACATAATAGGCTGACTACCACACAGAACACTTTTCTCTCTCTGAAAACTCTTATACTTTCTCTTACAGCTCATACTTTCTATCGTTTATGGCATTAGATTAATATCCCTTCTCTTTTTGTATAATTTCTGGAATGTAGGACTCCATGGTTTTAATTGCTAATCTGTGATTTTTTTTTTTTTGCAATTCCTTAGCATAGTTTGTTGTACTGATATTATGCTTGATTTTGTAATTGTTTCTCTAGCTAGGTTATGGCTAAAAAAGAGCCTGCGTGGCCCAGTCCACCTACCATCTCTAAATAAATCAATCAATTAATAATTTGCATGCCCATCCTGTTTAAATACCTCTTTACATTCATGAAGTGTACATGGCTTTAAACCTGCAATATTGCTTCACTGAACACAACATTTGTGGTGTACTATGTTCATAATATGCATTCTAAATAAACACTCAAAATGAGCAAAACTTGCCTTATGCACACGCTATTCATGCAATTGTGAATAAATACAAAAATGTGTTCAGACTAAGACATGAATATATTGTATAGGCAAGGAATTCATGTATTCATTTGTTTATCTAAAATAAGTAAGTTGGTGAAATGGATCACACAAGGCTCCTCATAACCCTAACCTAGTTATTGTAAAATCTCATGTAATATGATAATGCATATTAAAAGTATAGAAAGTCCTTATGTAATTGTCTGTCTTTAGTGTTGTTGTAATTTGTGAGACATAGAATAGAAGTCATTGTTAATGTTTATATAATGCATGGAATATCTGTATACATTTAGCCATGTGTGTATAACAATGTATAAGGATTACAGAAGAGCAAGAGCATGCAGAACTCCAAAAACAGTTTAACAAATAAGGCCTAATAACCCGAGAATACTGTTGGTTAAATTCCTGTGTAAAGTCAGCTAATAGGTACGATTAACCACTTGTGCGCACACACACACACACACACACACACACACACACACACACACACACACACACACACACACACACACACACACACACACACACACACACACACACACACAGATGCCTGCACACACACACGCATACACACAGATGCCTGCACACACACACGCACACACACACACACACACACACACACACACACACACACACACACACACACACACACACACACACACACAATGTTTTGGTGTGATTATCTGTATGTGTATCTGATAACCTGAGGAAATATCTCATCTATAAAAACCTCAACAGGATAAAAGCAATAGGAGAAAATTATGACACATTTTCAAAATCATAATACCAGTCCAAAAGAGATCTATTGGGATGTTAGTTTCAGTGTTAAAGAATGGGATACCTCTGACACCTTTTAAAATATCTTGAGCAATTTGACGAAAGAACAAAATTAATGCATTACATACTCAAAAGAAGGATAATACACTGATGACCTTAATGCGCTACCTAAATTTATACAAGGTCACATATTTTGTCAGGTTTAAATTGAAACCATAGCTTTGTTTATTTTTTAAAAACTCCAGGCATTCTTTCTTGTCATTCGTGAATGTCTGTTTAGTTTTAAGGCATACCTTTTTTCTGTGATGCCAAGGATATGCAAACATATCTCAAACATTCTGAGCTAAAAGTAAGGAGCAATTAGACTATTTGTTTGAAAGACTACTGACATGACATGATTGCCATTTGTTCTGTAAAATGTAATGTTTGACAATGTGTCCATTTCCAAAATGAGGTAACTGTGATCTTAGTATGGTCTGTCTGAAAAACATTACATTTCACAGTATGTTTTGGCATCATGTTTAAGTGGAAGATAGGGGATTCCTCAACGTCTACTAGTAATGAATATCAGCTATAAGCAATGCATCACTTTTGCAATGATTCAGCTGGGCATAAACTAAGAAAAGAGACAAACAAAAAGTCAGTCATTTTCCACAGAGAAAAACTAAAGCGTGTTCAAGATAACTACCTATTACTTACCAAAAGAAGAAAATGGCTCTACTTTGAAACACAGGCTTCCTAAATGTCAATGTTCTAAAAGAAAATGCCTGAATCCAAAAAAAGATGAAAAATTCTTTTGGTTTTGTTTTTTTGCAGAGGGGAGTTCCCCACACTCCCTAACGTATATATCTATCTCTCATGCACTCTCTCTCTCTCTCTCAGTATAAATATATATAAATATAAATATATATATATATATATATATAGAGAGAGAGAGAGAGAGAGAAAGAGAGAGAGTTATACTACCTTGAATAAGGGAGAAATCTCCCTAAAAAGTTAACATTGTCAGTGTGCAATTACAAATCTCACAGGCAGTGACTTCCTATGGGAGAAAGTGCTCAGCTTTATGCTATTTGTTTTTTTTTTTTTTTCTGTGGGCTGCCGATGCTTGAGCAATTCCATCTTGAGCATGTGTAAGGAAGTCAAAGTGAATTCTTAACACAAAACTAGGAAACTTGTGATATCATTATAATATCACACCAGTCAAGTCAAAACAAGTTTTGTCAGCAAATATAAATAGCTGCCATAAAGCTCTGCTTACTCCGGTAACACTTTTTCATAGTGACAACCCTGTTTGGACAGTGAAGAACATTTTATAGGGTAGGATTTATATTCAGAAGATTCAGAAGTGCACTTTGATACAAACACAAACACATACACTGTCTTAATCTCATCTATCTGCAGTGCTGTACACACATATTTGGTTTTCTAGGTGTTTCAGTTAAAAAGAACCATATATATGCATTAATTTGTAACATAATTTTTAGTTTTGTCTCTTGAGATGGACACAATATTGAAGAAGACTGGCACATATTCATTTAATTACTTATTTATTTCATCTCCTTACTTGGGTAGAGCCACAAAGAAGACTATTTTTCAACTGAAAAAAAAAAAAACGTTTTTATACTTTTGCTGGCTGCAAGTTCTGAAATGAGAAGTAACTTTGAGGATGTATGTCTAGAAATGGGTAATATACTTTTCAACTGTCTAGATTTTTGCATAATGCCCAGATTTTTGCCTCATATTTTTGGTCTGTTCTCATGAAATTTGTAGTTTCCTGATGAATCACTGTGTGTTGAAGTCACTAAACAATGACACACATTTGAGTTTCATACTTTATATCCTTCAGAATATGCGTGATAGCTCATAGTCTGAGATTCTATCTACATTTTAAGATTTTAAGAGCAACATTTAAAATCTGCTCCTATTAGTGGGCCTTTTTACACGCATTCACTCAACCTATCATTCTAAAAAGCTTTTGGGCAATGTAGAGCTAAAGGGCTGCCTGTGACTCATTGTTGCACCCTGGGATTTCTGGACTGCACGATTAATGATGGAATTATAAACTGTATAAAGTACATGGAATACACTTAGATGCCCTATGCATCTTCCATACCCTTTGTTACTGTCATCTTATATTAACTGCTTCTCTGGAGGTTTCTATGCTTAAAATTCCATTGGAGTGAATAACCATGACTAAAACTATTTGTATATGGCTATATAACTATCATCTGCCAGGTACTTGGCCACTATATTCTAACTTAGCTTTATTGTTTGAAGCTTTTATTTGGATATTTTTTTTAATTTAGACAGTGTTTTCTGTGTGGCTACATTTTATTTTTCAAACCTCCCCTCTTCACTGTCAGATCACATAGACTGCTCTTTTGAGAATCTGTGCTTAAAATCAATTAAAACTTTGTGGGCATGAAGGTTTGAGAGACCATATATGTTCCTTCTATGCAGAAAGATACAAAAACATGTCATTGTATCCATATGTGGTGTGAATGACAGGTAGGACAGAAGACCCAAAAAAAAGTGTCCTTTGTTGCCATTTGAGTAAGTAAATTTGCTTTTCCTGTTTTAGACTTTGGGCTCATATATCTTAAAAATCCTATGATCATAAAATTATTTTTTAAAGCAGAAACAGTTCTAGATTTGTAGTTAGAGGTTACTGTATTACACCTTCAATACAGAGAAAACACACAGAAGCCATTTGTCTTTTACAAAATTACACTAATTAACCTCTTGCTTCTATGCAGTTATAACTATGTCCTGAGGGTAGGGAGTGCTTCATCTAGTTATTTATAATTCAAAAATATTTAGACTTTCACATGAGGCATTTATGTTAAGTTTTGCTATGACCTTCATATTAAATATCTTAAGGTTCATAGGTTCATAGGTAGGTACTAGGCTATCTGCCCAAAGACATTTATAAGCGTAGCCGTAATGTGTTGGCTTTTGCCGCCCCCTTAGATTAGTTCCCTGTGCCTCTGTCCTGCAGGGCCACTGAAGTGATCCCCGGGGTATACTTCCTGTTTCCCATCCACTCATCATGGTGTCTCTTGAAGAGTGTTAGTGAGGAGCTCTGCCTAATGTAGATTGCAATCTTGTTCCAGAGCATGGAAAGTCTCTGGGACAGGACTCTATCACTCCAGCATGTCCTATTTATTGTTGTGCTGAGGTTTAGATCCCTAGAGCGTGTGGCTTGAGGGAATATGGTTTTCTTTAGGTGGAATATGTCCATCAATTCTGGGTTGGACATGGCCTTGTATGTCAGGCAGAGATCACCTCTGAGTAGGCGGTATGCAACCAAGTACAGCTGGAGTTTCTTCAGTCAAGCTGCATAGGGCATCTGTCTGAGGCCAGTGATCCTCTTGGTGAGGTACTTCTGTGGTCTTTCCAGTTGTTGCAGGTGTCTTGTAAGGTATATCCCAAATGGGACATTGTACTCTATGACGGGTCTGATGAGTGAAGGGCACAATTACCTCTTTTGATCTGGATGCGAACCGTTTTCTGATTAGGTGGGCCACATAAAAGGATTTTCTAGCCACTTTGGCAATGTGATTATCAAAGGAGCGATTATTATCTACCTGGGTCCCCAGATCCCTTATTTCATCTTCCATATTCAGGGGGCTACCATGTATGTGGGAATTTGTGGGTACTTTGTTTTTTCCACAGGGGATGACTATGCACTTTTTGGCATTTGGCTAGAAAAGTCCAGTTTCAGATACCTGCTGATACCTGGACTGTGTTTAAGCTTCTGTGTTTGGCCATAACTTACTTGGGCAAAAAGGAAGTTTCTCTGAACAGCCTACCTGCCCTTGGAGGAGTGGTTTCTGCCCATAAACTGTAGTTTTATTGCCCATGTTGGGCTAACTTCTATCTGTTTAATCTTTCTGATATAAAAATCGCACTTGCGAGCCAGGCAGGGCCGGTTAGCTAGGGTTAAACTATTCCCAACTCCACAAAGTCTACTCTTCAGTTTTTTCCTTAGAACAAGACAAACCTTCAACTTTAGCACTCAAACCATTCATTTTACAGCCCAGCACTTGCTTAAAACTAATAACGAGCACTAAATACCCCTAGCACTAGCCCCCGTTATACTGTCCAGAAGGACAAGGCTCTCTATTTGTCCACACCAGTCAATTGGAAAAACAGCTCACTCTACCTATTCAGGCATGTCCAAAGTTTCCATGTACTCTCCAGTCCAACTAGTGAATCTGGGCATTTTGAGGCAATGTTACAACTGCCTCATGTACACAGACAACCCTCTCCTCCTACCACCAAACACTAATATATGCGAGAGATGCAATTATACAGCCAGACTGGAGGCAAAGCTCTCTCAACCCCAGACTGTAACTGACTGTCAAGAGGAGAAGGGTAATACATGCAACACACCACCAGTCTCACATAGACCTAACAAACCAACACAGGCAAATAACACACATAAATATGCAAAAACATACTCGGATGCTCTAAATAAAAATCTGCAAAAGCAACAGAGACCTCCAAAGCAGACATCCAAGCAACCTCCACAACCCATCACCAACCAAGAACTTAAAACACAGCATCCATGGGAAACCTATGAACCTATGAACATACTTCACATAATCAGTGTGCCATGCAATCACAGCCCTTAAGGCAAAATAACATACCCAACACACTAGTAATAGGTGACTCTATAGTCAGGCACACTGATGTCCCACTAACTAGGCTGGACAAGGAGAAGGTTACAGTTAGCTGCCTGTCGGGCGCCAGGATCCGCCACATAGCACAAGCACTCAGGTCACTCCAGAACAAGTACAAATATGACTCTGTCATTGTACATGTTGGTGTGAATGACCTGAGATGTACCTCCCTGGACTACATAAAAAGAGACATGGAAGAGCTCTCTGATCATGTAGCCCAGACAGGTATGACCCTGACCCTGAGTAGCATCCTACCTTCACCAAGAATGATGCCACAGTATAAAGAAAAAATGATCAACTTCAACAATTGGCTATGTTTCTGGTGTCATTCAAAGGGGATCCAGTATCTGTCTGCCTGGGATGACATGCTCGACAAGACAAGTTGCTTCACAAGAGATGGCTTGCATCTGTCACCCTTAGGCTTTTGAATACTGGCAAAGGCTCTTGCAACCCCCATAGTGCCTTTTTTAGGCAAGGCTCAAAGGACAAACCCACCACCATAAATAGCACAAGTAACCAAAAACTGAGGGTAATGCTACTCAATGCCAGAAGTCTAAACCTCAAAATGCATGCACTCGAGGCACTCCTCAGTATGGAGAACATCGATATCTGTGCAGTAACAGAAACCTGGTTTAAGGCTCCAGAGAGTACCCCAGCTCTACCAGGATATAACTCATCAGCCACAGAACCTGGACCGAAACACCAAAGGTGGGGGTGTATCCGTATTCATCAAGGATACTCACACCTCCAGGTTAGTGGTGCAGCATGATGCATCAGTGATCATGCAAGTGCAACTAACAATGGGCAAAACTGTAATCCAAATTGTAGCTTGCTACAGATCACCCACCATGACCCAGGACCCCCATTCTGCATTTCTGGAGACACTGGGAAATATGAAGGTCCTACCAAACACCCTAATACTGGGTGATTTCAACTACCCAAACATTAACTGGGAAAACTACTCAAGTACTAACTCCCTTGACCAATGCTTCCTAGAATTTAAAAGCTCGAACGCCCTGGATCAACTGGTCAACACCCCCACCAGAGGGAACAACATATTGGACATGGTCATCACCAACATAGTCAACCGGTGTTCCACACCTGACATCAACCCCTCGCTGGTTAGATGAGACATAGACTAATCACTCTGGATATTCACATTCCGCCCCCAACCCCAATCAAGGAAACCACCATGAAAAACATTTCAAAAGCAAACTTCACCTTGCTTAAGACCGAGGTGGAAAGGTTCACAGCCCCCACGCCAATGGACATTGCTGTCCAAGCTGCTGAAACCTATACAAAGGCACTCTATGATTATCTGCAGGAATGCATGGATACTAAGTAATACCAAGACTCACTCCTCCAAGAAAAGGAAACCAGTCTGGTGGACCCCTGCTATAAACAGGCAGTACAATAGAAGGAGGAAACTAGTACAGATAAGAGCAAAATCCGAAGAAGGAAAGACATCCCTGATCAGTATCAGCAAGAAACTACGATCCCTCATTAAATCATCCAAGGCTAGCTTCGAAAGAAAAATTGCCAAGGACTCCAAAGATAACCACAAAGCATTCCTTAGCTATGTCAACAACCTAAGTGGAAACTCTCAGATCTGCTCTGAGTTAGCACAAAATGCACTGAACCGACTGATATTGCCAACATTTTAGCAGACAGGTTCATTGCAAACTTCACACCCCTCTCACCCCCTAAAGGGCCCATAACCATACCAGAGGAATGTAAGGCCCCAGCAATCACCGACACGCAGGTTAAAACAGCCCTATCCAAAGCCAAAAACAGCCTCAATGGGACCGGACGGTGTCCCAGGCTGTCTTACAAGAGCTCCAAAATTAAATAACCCCTCACCTAAACACATTGTTCATACTCAGCCTCTCTACAGGCTACGTACCCACAGAGTGGCACACAGCAACAGTTATCCCACTCCACAAAGGTGGCACCACAATGGACCCTGGGAACTATCGCCCTATAAGCCTGACTAGCCTGGTCTGCAGGGCTATGGAGCGCATCATCATGGAAATCATTAAGAGAGACATTGGGAACCTCCAAACTTTGGACTCCACACAGTTTGGCTTTGTTAAGAGCAGATCATGCCTGCTAAACCTGGTGTACTTCTTTGAGACAGTTACCAAGGCATTAGACGAGGGCAAGGAGGTCCACACAGCCTACCTAGACCTCACAAAGGCTTTCGACACCATTCCCCATTCTGGTATTATAGACAAACTCACCAAACTGAACATTAACCCCTACATCACGAGATGGGATGCAAATTGGCTCATGGACAGAACCCACACGGTGAGAGTTACAGACTCTAGGTCCGACTCTAAACTGCTTACAAGTGGTGTCCCCCAGGGCTCAGTTCTAGGACACCTCCTGTTCGGTATATACTTCTCAGAGGTACAGGCAAGCACAGAAAGATTTTGGCTGACCAAGTTTGCAGACGACTGCAAACTAGGGGCTATAATTGATTCTCTGGCTGATACAGACACCCTCCAGAAGGGTCTCACTGAGACAGATACATGGTGTCAAAATCATGGCCTCAAGCTGAATGCCAAAAAGTGCATAGTTATCCCCTTTGGAAAAAACAAAGTACCCGCGAACTACCACATAGGTGGTAGTCCCGTAAATGCAGAAAAAGTAGTAAGGGATCTGGGGACCCAAGTAGATAGCAATCTCTCCTTTGATAATCATATTGCCAAGGTGGTTAGAAAATCCTTCTATGTGGCCCACCTAATCTCAAAAGGGTTCTCATCCAGAACAAAGGAGGTCATTGTGCCTTTCTACTAATCACTTATTAAACCCATTATAGAATGCAATGCCCCATTTGGGATGTACCTCACAAGACACCCGCAACAGCTGAAAAGACCACAAATGTACCGCACCAAGAGGATTACTGGCCTCAAACAGATAACCTATGTAGCCTGACTAAAGAAACTCCAGCTGTACTCGGTTACATACCACTTACTCAGAGGTGATCTCTGCTTGACATACAAGGCCATGTCCAACCCAGAATTGGTGGATATGCTCCACCTAAAAAAAATCAAATCCCTGAGAGCCACATGCTCAAGGGATATAAACCTAACCACAATGATAAATAGGACGTGCTGGAGGGATAGATTCCTGACCCTGAGACTCCCCATGCTTTGGAACAAGATTCCAATATACATCAGGCAGAGCCCCTCACTAGCACTCTTCAAGAGAAACCTTGACGAGTGGATGGGAAACAGAAAATTTACCCCGGGGATCACTGCAGTGGCTCTGCTGGACAGAGGCGCAGGGAACTAATGGCTCTGCTGGTCAGAGGCACAGGGAACTAATCTAAGGGGGTGGCGAAAGCCAACACACTCTGACTAGGCTTATAAATGCCTAGTACTTACCTATGAACCTATGAACCAATTTAGCTTGAAGTCATGGTTTTGACACCAGGTATCTGTGTCAGTGAGACCCTTTTAAAGGATGTCTGTGTCAGCCAGAGAGTAAATTATAGCCCCTAGTTTGCAGTCATCTGTGAACTTGGTCAGTCATAGTCCTCCTGTGCTTGCCTGTACCTCTGAGAAGTATATGCTGAACAGGAGGAGTCCTTGGGCTGAGCCCTGGGGAACTCCACTTGTAACCGGTTTAGAGTCAGACCTAACTTCGACAACTCTTACCATGTGGGTTCTGTCCTTGAGCCAGTTGGCAACCCATCTTGTGACGTAGGGGTTTATGTTCAGGCTGGTGAGCTTGTCTATAATTCCAGAATGGGGAATGGTGTCAAAGGCCTTTGTGAGGTCTAGGTAAGCTGTGTGGACCACCTTTCTCTCATCTATAGCCTTGGTAACTGTCTCAAAGAAGTCCACCAGGTTTAGGAGGCATGATCTTCCCTTAACAAAGCTGAACTGGGTAGGGTCCAGTGTTTGGAGGTTCCCAATTTCTCTGTTAATGAGATCCATGATGATGCACTCCATAGCCTTGAAGACCAAGCTAGTCAGGCTTATAGAGCGATAGTTTCTGGGGTTTGTTGTGGCTCCACCTTTGTGGAGCGGAATAACCGTTGCTGTGCACCACTCTATGGGCATGTAGCCTGTTGAGAGGCTGAGTTTGAACAGTGTGTTTAGGTGAGGGGTTAGTTCATCTTTGAGCTCATGTAGAACACAGTTTGTGATACCGTCCAGTCTCATTGATGCTGTGTTTTTGGATTTGGAAAGGGCTGTTTTAACCTGAGTGGCTGTGATTTCAGGGGCTCTGCATTCTTCTGGTATGGTTATGGGCCCTTTCAGGGGTGAGAGGGGGGTGAAGTTTGCACTGAACCTGTCTGCCAGGATGTTGGTGATGTCGGTCGGTTCAGTGTATTGTGTGCCATTCGGCACTAACTCCGAGCAGATTTGGGAATTGCAACTTAGATACTTGACATAGCTAAAGAATGCCTTGTGGTTATCTTTGGAGTCCTTGGCAATTTTTCTTTCCAAGCTAGCCTTGGATAATTTTATGAGGTACCATAGTTTCTTGCTAATACTGATCAGGGATGTCTTCTCCTCTTGGGATTTTACTCTTTTCTGTACTAGTTTCCTCCTTCTGTTGCATAGCTTTTTTATGGCAGGGGTCAACCAGACTGGTTTCCTTTTCTTGGAGGAGTGAGTCTTGGTTTTGCTTGAGATAGCACGATCCATGCATTCTTGTAGGTGCCGGTGGAGTGCATTAGTAAAGGATTTTGCAGCTTGGACAGCGTTATCCTTTAGCATGGGGGATTTTAAACTTTCCATCTCGGTCTTAAGTAACGTGAAGTTTGCTTTGGAAAAGTTTTTCACGGTGGTTTCTTTGACCGGGGGTGGGGGCGGAATGTGGATATCCAGAGTGATTAGTTTATGGTCAGATCTAACCAGAGAGGGATTGACCTCCGGTGTGGAACACTGGTTGCCCATGTTGGTGATGACCAGGTCCAATATGTTGTCACCTCTGGTGGGGGTGTTGACCAGTTGATCCTGAGCATTTGAGTTTATAAATTCTAGTAAATGTTGGGCAAGGGAGTTAGTACTTGAGTAGTTCTCCCAGTTAATGTTTGGGTAATTGAAATCACCCATTATCACGGTGTTTGGCAAGACCTTTATGTTTCCCAGTGTTTCCAGAAATGTGGAATGGGGTTCCTGGGACATGGTGGGTGATCTGTAGCAAGCTACAATTTGAATTGCAGTTCTGCCTGTTGTTAGTTGCACGTGGATGATCTCTGAAGCATCATGCTGTGCCACTAACCTGGAGGTGTGTGTATCCTTGATGAATATGGATACGCCCCCACCTTTTGTATTTTGATCCAAATTTTGTGGCTGAATTGTATGGTATGAGTTGTAGCCTGGTAGTGCTGGGGTGCTCTCTGGAGCCTTAAACCCATTTATGTTACTGCACATATATCGATTTTCTCCATACTGAGGAGTGCCTCGAGTGCATGCATTTTGAAGTTTAGACTTCTGGCATTGAGTAGCATTACCCTCAGTTTTTTGTTACTTGTGCTATTTATGGAGGTGGGTTTGTCTTTTGAGCCTTGCCTGAAAAAGGCACTATGAGGCTGGCAATAGCCTTGGCCAGTATTCAAAAGCCTAAGGGTGACAGTTGCAAGCCATCTCTAGCGAAGCAGCATGGCTTGTCGAGCATGTCATCCCAGGCTGACAGATACTGGATCCCCTTTTAATGACACCAGAAGCTTAGCCAATTGTTGAAATTGATAATTTTTTCTTTATACTGTGGTATCATTCTTGGTGAGGGCAGGATGCTACTCAGGTCAGGGTCATACCAGCCTGGCCTACATGATCAGAGAGCTCTTCCATGTCTCTCTTCATGTAGTCCAGGGAGGCATGGTTGAGGTCATTCACACCAACATGGACAATGACAGAGTCATATTTGTACTTGTTCTGGAGTGACCTGAGTGTTTGTGTTATGTGGTGGATCCTGGCACCCGACAGGCAGCTAACAGTAACCTTCTCCTTGTTCAGCCTAGTGAGTGGGACGTCAGTGTGCCTAACTATAGAGTCACCTATTACTAGTGTGTTGGGTATGTTATTTTGCCTTAAGGGCTGTGATTGCATGGCGCACTGGTTGAAGTATGTGTTTCATGGTTTGTGTTGGGAGGGGGTGGAGGTTGCTTGGATGTCTGCTTTGGAGATCTCTGTTGCTTTTGCAGATTTTTTTTTAGCGCCTCCAAGTATGTTTTTGTGTATTTATGTGTGTTTTTTGCCGGTGCTGGTTTCATAGGTCTATGTGAGACTGGTGCTGTGATGCAAGTAATTCCCTTCTTTTCTTGACTGTCTGGTCCAGTCTTGGGTTGAGAAAGCTTAGCCTCCAATTTGGCTGTGTAATTGCATCTCTCACATGTATTAATGTTTGGTGGTAGGAAGAGAGGGTTGTCTGTGTACATGAGGCAGTTGTAACATTGCCTCAAAATGCCAAGATTCACCAGTTGGACCAGAGATTGCACCTGAAACTGCCCTGTAGACATGCCTGGATAGGTACAGTGAGCTGTTTTACTAATTGGCTGGTAAGGTCACTTGTCCTTCTTTACAGTATGGGGGGGTCTAGTGCTAAGGTTTATTAGTGCTTGCTATGAATTTTGAGCAAGTGCCAGGCTGAGAAGTAAATGTTTGAGTGCTTAAGTTGAACGTTTGTCTAGTTCCAAGGGAAAAATTGAAGAGTAGGCTTTGTGGAACTGGGAATAGTTATTCCCTAAATAACCAGTGCTGCCCGGCGTGCAAAACCGCGCTAATGCGGGTTTTATAGCAAGGAAATGAAAGAGATAGAAATTAGCCCAAAATGTCCAATAAACTACTAATTTCTGGGCTGAAACCACTCCTCCAGGGATAGATTGGCTGCTCAAAGCTCCCCTCTCTCACAGGTGAACAGAGGAACTTCCTTCTATCCAAGTAAGGTATGGGCAAATACAGAAACTTGTAACACAGCCTTGAATTCAGCACTAACCTGAAAAATGGACTATACTAGCTTAGAAAGGCGGGAAAACAAGTATTTTTTTTTTTGTTTTGTTTTTTTCAGAAAATAAAGCAGATACAATAAAAAAACACTTTAAATGCACATAAATGGCTATCATGCTTGAGTGTGTAGCCTACAGCAGTTAAACAGGTAATTTAAACACAAAAACAACTTTTTTAAAGTGCAGGCAGTAAAATAAGTATAATATGTAGCTAGAACAAGTTTTTTAAATCATAGAAACTCTAAAAAAAAATCTGTGTTTTAGGCGGAATTAGTTAAAGGCAGCAAGAAAATGCAGAAAAAATGATACTTAATCACTCCAAAGTCTCTCTTTTGTCTCTCTGCTGCTGTAGAACTCTGCAGGGCACCAGGCAGGAGCTTGCTGAGCTGTATACAAGCACAAAAACCTTGCAAATGTGGGTTTTATAGCAGGGAAATGAAAGAGATAGAAATTAGCCCAAAATGGCCTATAAACTACTCATTTCTGCGCTGAAACCACTCCTTCACGGACAGATAGGCTGCTCAAAGCTCCCCTCCCTCACAGGTGAAGAGAGAAAATTCATTCTGTCCAAGTAAGGTATGGGCAAACACAGAAACTTGTAACACAGCCCTGAATTCAGCACTAACCTAAAAACTGCACTATACTAGCTTAGAAAGGTGGGAAAACAAGTATATTTTTTTTTTTTTTTTTCAGAAAATAAAGCAGATACAATAAAAAAAAACACTTTAAATGTACATAAATGGCTATCACACTTGCTCTTTGTTCTCATTTTGTTTCCTGATTTAGTCATAACCTTGCAGTGAGCTACACAATTATTGTTAAATTTCATTGCTGGTAAAATGGAAGTGCTTTCTGAGGGACTGAGTTATTCAACATCTAAACTGTTTATCTTCTTGCCCTTCTTTTTGTTACAGTGCTGTATTATACAGGTACAACATCTGTTCATGCAGTGGGGGGGTGTATGCCAAATTAGTTTTTGTGCCTTCTTACATAATCAATGTGTTACTCATTTTCTTGAACAAACTACTTTGGCTATTGCTCTGTGGGCAGTCAGGATATTTTTGAGTACTTTTTTACTTTGTACAATGCATCTGCTTTTCATTAACATTTACTGTTTAAACTGTTCCAAAATGAAAGAACTTAATCTGTCTTTTTCTGATCTAATGAAAAAGTTATTTTACACAGTGACAAAGACGTTATACATATTAAAATGACAGTAGCAATGCACCATATGCTTTCCATACATTCCTGAGTACTTTCCTTCAAATCAGTCTAATCTATAATTTTACAATTTCCGCTTACCTTCTTTTTCACTTCAGTGGGATGTAATTTCTCATTTTACATGTGTATGTTTCTTAATTAACAATGATTTTCATCATATTATTATGAGGAACTTAGGCACAAGAACATTCTAATAAGAGCACCCTCCTATAATATTTCTTGGAATCATATGTGCCTGAACATTTAATAACTCTGTCTTGCTAGAACTTTCTATGACACTATGTGCATGGCAATTCTGAATCTAATGCATTTTCTGTTTCTTTGATTTTACATAGCAGGGCTAAGCCAGTTAACAAACTATAAATAAAACAAATAAAATAATCTGACAATGGCTTTTGTCAAAACTGCTTGGATTATGATAGCTAACAAACATATTTTGATGGGGAATAGAAAGTTTATTTCAAAATGATGCAAACTGTGCAGTAAGAATGCTCTCAGTACCTAATGGAATATCATGATAGAACTGTTATTTAAATGGAATCATTTGCAATTGTATATTGCAATCCACCAGGAACTGTTAATTTAGCAGCTATAAGCACAGATTGCAATGTTACTGAAATATCTGACAAGCCCAATGTGAGATATGTTTAAAATAAAGCTGATTTGACAAAAGATTCAACCAAATGATCATTTGGGGACAGTAAATGATGACAATTCACATAGGAATAGTACTTCATTAATAGACTGTGATGATAGTAAATGTTTTTTGCTCAGAAGAGCAGTACATTTCAGTTAAAAGTTTGTTACGTATCTGATAATGAATACATTATGCCCATTCTAGATTAATCACAGAGTGTTTTTAATAATATATTGCAAGGATAACAACACAGTTGTTTTATTGCCTTCATGAAAAAGCAGGGGCATTCAAGAATAAGAACACATTAAACATTAGCAGACATCAACAAATATAGAAAGGAAGGAAAAGTATGACAAGAAATAAAAATGCAGGTAGCAGGCAGGAGGCAGCAAATAAGCCTAGTATAATTTATGCACGATATGCTTTCTTTAGTGGTTGTAAACTCAGCAGCAAGTCAGAATGAGAGGAAACACCAACTGTCCAAGAAAGGACACTGTAGTTACCTCTGAACTAACTGAGACACAAAATAATAAATATCATCCGAGAAGCAGGACCTCTTGAGCCAAGGGGACATATTATCAAGTCTATACTCTGTGCTTTAAACAAGCAATTAGAAAGCCTGAACAATAACAGAAAATGAGAACAAGAAAAAGTTAACTCAGCTATTCCAGCAGATATCTTGGTACTAACAATGGTATTGCCAGGGGCATTGATATAGCCTTGTGTTAAAAAAAAAGTTCAGTATGTCTAATAACATTATTTTGTACACTAGTACATATAAATTTGGGAAGGACATATATTTGAATATAGCCTCTGAAAGTGTGGCCTGTTTTATCTGCTTTGAGTGATAAAGGGCAGTGAGTGTTTCTTGAGCATCCTGCCCAGATTATCAAGTTATGATCACATCAACAGTAAAATAGCCACAAGAAATACACATGCTGCCAATTTCCCCACAATGATAGGCACTGCTTTTCTGGATTATTCTACATTAACTGGATATGATGGGTCATCTTACTAAATCAAGTAAAAATTATTTTAGTACAGAGAATCTATGAAACAGAAAAGTCAATTTTTCAATCTCTTTTAAGATTATATAGTGTGGAAATGTTAGCTATTATATGAATCATAAATTAAACATTATTTCAATGTCAGAAGCTTAATTTGCAAATTAACACTATGAAACCTGGATCTGAATAATGGTGATATTGATCTGGATATATTTACTGAGAACTGGTGTAAGAAAGATGACTGAATCAATAAAATAAAAATAAATCTACATAAAACATACATTTCTTGCAGGTCTTATACTCCCAGGAGAGGTGATTGAATATCAGTTTTCATTAAAAAATAAGATCACTGTTGTCAAAGCAATTATGCTTGACAATATTTGTAGAAAACTAGATTGTGCACTAGCAATTCATTGTATAGGTAACACTGGGGCATCTAACTGTTCACTTAAGGACATCTCTGAATCCAATTATTTTTGTTTGGTACTTTCTGCCTAAAATGATCTCATGATTGTGGAGAAATAACTCATTGCACAGAGAATGTCTTACTTCTTATGTAGATTTAGTTAGGAATTATGACAATTAATTCTCCCCAGAATCAGTTTGTAGTTCTTCAAGTAGTGGTGCTGTGTGTTTAGCTTTGATTGCTTTGAAATGGTAAGTGAGAATATGGGGAAGGAGATAAATTACAGGGAGAGGAGGGGGTTATTAACAGAGGCAGGGATGGAAAGTGTACTGAAGTGGAGTTTGAAATCAGCTGCTCTGAGGTGAGATGAGAAGGAATTTGTGTTAAATGGATTAGTTCGGCCTGTCAAGTGGTTGACTTCTGCCCAGAATTTTTTTAGATGAGATGAGAAGTGATGACTGATACTTTTCATAACATGACTTTTTTTGTCATCTGATTGCCCTTTTAGCTAGATTTCTTAGCTTAATGTAGTGTTATCTGAAGGTTGAGGATAGGTTGTTTTTTCCAAGTATGCCAGGCATTATCCCTGAGACTAAGGGGGAATTTAAGTTCATATGTGATACAGTCATTTTTTGGGAGGGGTTATAGAACTGTGATTTTAAGAAAGAGTGAGTTCCAGAAGGATAATGAGAATTTGTGCTAGGAGAATGCTGCTGTGGTTAGGTTCAGGAGTAAAGAGAAGTGGCAACCAATCTAACCAGACTAGACTTTTCGGTACTTACGTATTATCGCAACCACACTTTCTTACTAGGCTGTTATTTGCGTATTTGCAACAAAGCTTTTTCGTCAGTATGTTAGTAGTATTATTGCGAAAGTAGTTGTTGTTTTGCACTTGATTTAACTGTACTAAATAGGACTGTCTGACATATATTGTCCATACCACAATATTTAATTAAATGAGATCGCAACCACACTTTCTTGCCAGCCCATTATTTGATTATGCAAATGCAGTTATTATAAAATATATACAAAAATAATGAAGGGACAAAAGCTGAAAAATAGGGACATTTTGTAAATAATGCTCTTATAAATTTAGACAGTTGTTAGAATAATAGGTTTTGCATTACCACGCATTTGGTGAAGGATATGAAGCCTGAAACTCAAATGCCTGTCATTATCGACTGACTTCTATCTCCAGAGATTCACCAAAAAACCACACATTTCATGAGGAATGGACCAAAAATATGAGCCAAAAATCTGAGGAGTTGAGACCAATGCTGAGTTTCCTAGCAGAACTCCTTTAGCCTTTAGCTTGTGCAATAACAGTGTTACACTCTGACCCTGAAGCAGTTATTCTTCTGAGCTTAAAAATTTGCAAATGTACACAATCAGTTGCAAAGTGACATAAACCTTGCAACACTTGAAAGTTACTCATCACACAAAACAGATTTAGTTAACAAAAATTAATAAGAGTTTTCTGGGATAATGTGGGCAGACAGATGAGAATAGAAGATAACGCACATGAAAACAATGGATCATTTTTATTATAATCATACAGACAGTATCTTCACTTTCCTGCAACCAGTACTCAATGTGGTTGGGAGAATATGTGGTTGTGATAACATGTAACTACCGAATTCTCTTTAGTTTGAGAATGTTGGATTGGGATTTGTTCTGAAATGCTATAAGGGCAGCAGTTTGTTTATGTTGTGAGAAATACTGAAGTCAGTTGGCCAATGGTCATTGAAGGAAGAAGGTGAATGAGAAGGTAAGAAATAATTTTAAAATTATTAGTAATGATAAGATAAAGAAATTAGTGATGAGATGAGATAGGGTTTGATCTGGTGGGTTTAGTGACCAGCTGTGTGAGTTTAAAGTCATTAATGATTTGATTAAGGCCAAGGTGGTTGAGACTGAAGTCCCCTCGTAGGATGAAGTTTTTGAGATTTTTTTGGTGAAGAGGTAATTTCAAACAAAATATTTTGTATTTGGCTAAGAAGGTGGGGGGGTTAAGTGAAAGCAAGATAAATAGGAAAGTTGTTAGGGAAGGGCATACAGAGTAGTAGTAGCCACTTAGGAAAAAAGAGTATAAGGTAGTGTTACTTTGAGCTACAAGGTGTACATTTAATTCAGATCTAAAATGCAGTCATGTTCCACCACCAGCTCTAGAACCAGGTCTCCCATCAAGATAATAGCTGTACCCAGGAAAAACAAGTGGTGGATGGAAGAACCAGTGGGTCTGAGCCAAGATTATATTATAGCTATGAGGTCAGGGTGATGAGGGTCTGTTTTGTTCATGATACTATGGGAATTGGTTAAGACACAAGAATAAAGAGATTCACCAGTGTTAGGTTCAATGTTGCTGCATAGGAGCAGAAGGAGTATTATATGGGTGAACATAAAGAGGAATATGGGCAGTTTAAGGGAGTGTCATGTAAGGGATGGTTTGGTAGTATAAGCAAGTAAGAGTAGATATGACATGCAATGAAAAGTGTGTAAAGGAAGGTATAGGGCTGGGGATGTGCACACTTGGGTATATGAAGTGGAAAGTTGAATAGTAATTACTATGGCAAGATAAATAAGTATTTTGATAAATAAGTATTTTTAAGAGCTGTATAAGAGGTTTATTATAACTCAATATGGTAGGAAATCATATTGCTGTGGGTGACAGCGTAAGACAAGAGCAGCAGGGGAGTCTAAGTTGATTTGAAAAGAGGGGAAGACATTTCAAAAGAGATAAAACCCAAGAAAACTTTCTTTGGAGACAAGTAGATGAGTCTGAAAAGGCTAAGAGATGGGAGGTGGGGTGAGGGGTATTAATTTGTTTGATACACAGTGATGAAGAAAGAGAGAAGGATGGTGGCAGGCAAAATGTATGTTCGCTTTTGTAGCTATGTGCTGTGCTCCTTTAAGCTGCAATGATGATGTAAGCAAAATTAGGAAGAGATAACATGGAATAAAGGTATGAATTTTAGGGTGGCTGGGAAACTGAGTGGGGAAGGGAAGTGAAGCTGGTACAAAACACACGGTGTTTGAGTCTAACAGTTTCCAAACTGTCAGAAGACTCAACAACAACAGAAGAGCAGGAAGTCTTCCAAACCAGGAAAAAAATCTTATTTTTAAATTGCTGTGCAGTGGATGCAACTAGCAGCAAACTATGCCAAAAACCACAAGAGGAGGGAATGCTTTATAAAGTATGCACTTGAGATTGCAGGGAATGAAGTAAAAAACTAAATAGAACAAAAAGGAGGGGGTATGTAGCCACCTATAAACTCCACCCAAAGAACTACATAAAATATCACAGTGCTCAATACAGAAAACATGCAAACTGACCATACAATGCCAGACTTAACTGTGTTAAAATGATTTGCTATATAGTTGCTAAAAATAAATTACCCTGTCTGCAAGACAAAAACACAATGTCCTCTGCCAGTATTAAACAAGTGATCAGGTGTAAAAGCAGGGGATGATTTTCTATGTGTTTTTCAGTCTTAGTAGAGATATATGATCCATTCTTCTGTCTGATCAATCATTAAATAAGACTTAGGTGGGGGTGGAAGATATTATGCAGAACAGAGCTGAAATATGGCAGAGAAAAATGAAGTTATAGGCAAACATTTAAAAGAAAATCCAAAGGAAAAAAGAAATAAATTAACAAATAAACTGTAAGAAAGAATAAAGGTATTTAAACACAGCAGATAAAAAAATAAAAAGGAAGCATTTATAAAACATACATTTCCCAATACAAAGAACACATTCAATCAACAATTTACAAATAACAAAGCCAGCATGAAAATAAAGATTCACAGCAGTCAGGTATCAAACATTTCTCCTAATATTTTTTCAGTGTAAAGATTTACTTACATGAGTTTGGGAATTTGTCTGTGACTGCAAAATTAAGTACATTAAATATAAAAGAGATTCTGGTGTTTACCACATCACAATTAATAACCTAAAAGAACACAGAAAGGTATACACAGAACTGATAGGAATGTTTTTTGGAAAATATTTTGATATACAAGTTCTTCAAGAATAGAAAACGCTTTTAGTAGGCCTATTTTTTAAGAAGAACATTCAGAAGGATAGTGTGAGGAGTTATAGACTGATGTTTGAGTTTTTTAAACAAATTAATGTAGAAAAGTTGCAATATGCTATAGGCAGAAGTGTTTGGTCTCAATGGGCCAAATTCTAAAAGAGTTGCTCTCATAGCAAGTTTGCCCTGATTCTAAAAGACTTGCTCTCTGTGTAAGTGGCTTACTTCAGTATAAGGCCTGCCTTAAAAAGACTTGAACCTTGTCCAGATTCCAAAAGACCAGATCTCAGCCTGCTATCAGCGTAAGTTGTCATTTACACTGAGACCAAGCCTTTTTGGAATTAGACCCATTATGTTTAATGTACAGTAACATACATACATTTCTGGTAGGTCAAATAGTTCAGCATTTTTGTTACAACAAAGTTAAAAGTTTAAGTAGTATAATTTTTGTATTGTGGTTGTCTCCCTCAAACTGTCTTGTTACACTGCAAAACTAGGATTATCAGCAGTTTTTAGGTTGAATTTTGAACTGGATAAATGATATAGAGGAGTGCATTATGTTAGAAAGGATAAGGAATAACATATCAAGCCTCAAATACTTTACCTTAATGCTCAATACAGGGACCTTTTTTATTCAACATATGTATATCAGGTGTTTTGAAGAAAGTATTTTTTCATGTAATGTATGCTGTTGACATTAAAGTTAATATGCTGCAGGAATGATATATGCTTTTAACATACTTTGGAGAGAACTGCATTACATACAGGCAATGCCAAAGAATAAGAGAATCGATATCAATAAAACTCAAGTCATGCAGCACAGCACTGTCTGCATCTAAAGGTTATACTAGTCCAAGAAGGATTGAGAATACCGGGATCTATAAAGATCTGGGTAGTTTTGCGGCCTACAAACTAAACATTTAAAACCAAACTGGCAATTGATGCAAGGATAATTATAGAGTGGTGGAGAATTGTCTTAAATATCAGACATCCAGAAGTGGAGATGATTGTGAATCTTTATTGTGCTGTAGAAACATCAAAGCTTGAGAGTAGGTGTTCATATTAGGTCTCTAATGTTAATAAATACAGAAACACAAGACTGAAAGACAAGAGAAACTTGTATCAGGAAGAACTAAATTATGATGATATTGAACTATGACCAGAGGCTGCATGCCTTGACACAATTCTTCCTTTATTACAGAAGAGTAAACAGTGACTATATCAATGTTTTGGGGCCAAAAATAATGACTTTTAGTCTGAGCCCAGGATTCAATAAACTCCATGTAGGAATAGTGTTATTCCTACATGGAGTGAATGGTGTTTGTGTCTGCATTCCCTTCTCAGCAGCGCACATTTCATATTAATGAAGGCGCATTACTGAGCTGGATCTGCTGACATGAACACTGAATGAGTACAGGGGGTGTGTTGCAGTAGCACTCGCAGATCTAACATGCCCCCTGCACACTCAAAGTGCCGTATGGGGACATTGAAAGAACTAATAACAGTAAAACAGTGTCTGCAGACACTGAAATAGTTAGTAGGACTTGAAATAAATGCAGGGGGTGTGTCACAGGAACTGTCACACACCCCTTTCATTGTGAAAGTGCTGTATAGGACTTTACAATGCTTTCAGTGTCTGCGTACACTGAAATCAGGATTGTAAATGGGAAGCAATGCAGAAGGTGTGTGACAGAAACTGTAACACACCTCTTGCATTGTCAAAGTGCTGTATGGCACTTTTTAAAATCCTTTCAGTGTCTGCGGACACTGAGAGAGGATTTATAATGCAATGCAATGCAGGGGGTGTGTGAAAGGAACTGTAACACACCCCCTGCATTGTCAAAGTGCCGTACAGCACTTTATAGTACAAGTGTGTCCTCAGACACACAGCCATTCCTGTCAATCTCTTAATGCCAAAAATCTGGACAAAGGTCAACAAAATGGGGAGACAAAGGTCCAAAAATAGGGACATTTTTTAAGTACTGCTCATATAAACTTTGAAAGTTGATGGAGTAACAGGGCTTGTTTTAACATACATTTTATGAAGGATTAGAAGTCTGAAACTCAAATGTATGCCATTATTAAGTGACTTCTGTCCTGAAATCATCCCATTGATTTGCAGAAAACCACAAATTTTATGAGGAACAAAAAAAAAAATATGAGCCAAACATCTGGGCAGTCTGTGAAAATCTGGACCTCAACCTCTTCCACCAAGAAATCTGGATAAAGCCATGAAGTAAACGTTGGACAGAGGTCCCAAAATAGGGCAGATTTAAAAATGACTGCTCATACAGACTTAAAAAGTTGAAGAATGGCTGGTAGTGTATTACCAAATATGAATCAGCATTAGTATTAAGATATGTAATTCAAGTGGTTGTATTAAATTTTTTTTCTGTTATAAGTGAAGTTTAAGTGTAGTTGAGTGGGTTTGCATGTCTCGACACTTTGCTGAGCATTGCTTAAACATCTTATAGGAGCTAAATACAAATGTATAGCTAAAATCATCAGCAGTGCAATAGCATAGTCATTAGAGTTCTGGCTTTCCATGCAGCAGTTCACGGTTCAAGTACCAAGACAGGCCCTTCATTTTTTCATGGGAAAGCATTGTTAAAATTATTATTATTTTTAATTATGTAGTAATTGATATTTGTTAACCAGGGTAGTGTAGCTGGTTCAAAATTGAAGTGTCAGTGGATATAACATGTGAAATCATCCATTTAAACACAAGTGTCCCATACAGTATAGTCACACTCCAAGGTAATGTCATGAAAGCACATGGGGGATGTCAAGTAAAGTAAAATATATGCACGTAATAATATGTCAGTAATGAGTAATTAATGTCCGATTCCAAACTGTTTTTGACCTTAAAACTGAACAATGCTTAGCAGTGCTTAGCTTTGCTTAGCTGGTTTGAGCATTGCTAAGAAGTATAAGTGTAGGCAGCATTCAGCCCAGCTAAGTGGATTTGCACACTGCTAAGCACTGCTAGCATTTGCCCCTTTAAGCACTGCTCAACTCATCTTAGCAGGTTTGCGCACTGCTGAGCTGTGCTCAACATTTTTAAAAATGGTCCAATGATGTCAAAGGGCAGGAATATGGCCTTATTTAAACCACACAGGTGGGAATACAGCCAGAATCTGTTGTAGTGTGATCTCTGCAGGAACTATGTCTGGCGTTGGAGAGGGAGAATGGTTTTGAGTGCAGCACTAGGTCATCTTGGAGTTCAGGGTCATGTCTGGGCTTTTTCTTAATCACCATGACCACAGACTGCTGCAGGGCCAGTACCAGGGCTCACAGTACAAAGCGGAGACCTGGGACTGTATGGCATGTTATCTCACCAGTGCTACTGGAATCCCCTGAAGTGGTGCACAGGTCTGCCATCACTATAATGAGCTAAAGCAGAGGAAGGAGGTGCTCTTGACCACATGGAGCCAAGGAGTAAGTATTTCACCCACAGCTTTACCAAATTCTAGCATGAGTATGTGATAGGCAGATATGCTTAATGTTTTTATTTTCCCTACAGCTGCAGAGGAGACAGTTAGCAACCTTGAGGACCATGCTGACAGAATGGCAAGGTTGCACCGAGAGACTGGTGAGTACAGATCTATCTTGCAGTATATAGTACATTAAATAAGGAGGAGTACATTGTTTACTGATAGTAGGTATAGTGTGTTCTGAGTGTACTGAATAAATAAAAAGTTTGTCAGACCAATATTGATCTACAGGATATGCAATAGTACTGAATGTAGAATATCTGCTATAATGCTACTCAAATAATTTATACCACAAACTGTTGTGTTTAATCTGGTTTGTTGTTGAAGAAACAGAATGCATAAAACAAGATATAAATGAAATATGAAATATGTCCTGCACTAACATCTGAACCTTGATTAGTAATGTGCAATGGATTACAGTGTGTCCCCTGCAGCAATGCCTTGTGTTAACCTTTGCATTTCAGATCAATGTAGTCCTGAATGTGGGTATGCTGATGCAGGCAAGTATGAGAGTGTAATAGGTGGGGACTGCAAATATATGATATCCAAATGCTTACGGGTCGGAAATGTAACACAGCACTCTACTCTACCCTGTACAGACCACACATATTCAAATCTACTAGGGGTTAAATGTGTACACCTGCTTTCAAAGAATTAATACACAGTACAAGAACTGTCTGTCAGGCATATATGTTCAACTGTCACTATAGTCTTTGGTGACACTCCACTCAGATTACAAGGTCAGACTGTCTAACCAAGTGAGTATTAGGCAGAAATCAGTCAAGCAAGAGACAGTGGTTCCCCAGTAGCTCAGTGTGCTGAGAAATAGAGATGTTTTTCATTTTTGCACACACAAACCATGGTTTGAATCAAGGGAGTGGATCTAAGATGTGTAAATATTCACAGACAAGTAATCCTGAATATATGTAAAAATAGGTAGTGTTAACAGATATTTTCTCTACAGGTTTTCCAAGTAAAGAAATGATTGTAATAGCTATATGATGGGTGTACTAATAAACTTTGTGTCCAAATGTTCCAGTGTCCAACCCCGTGCCTGCAAAAGACAACAAGATAGGTACACACACCATGCACTCTTCCTCATATAGGTCTCTCAAGTGTCACACTGTCATGGCTAGTGATCACTATTGCCAATAACCTTGGACACAGATATGAATCTAGTTGAAGAATGCCAGTAGCACACTCACACAACATCAGTGTAGGCTGCACCTTGTTAGTCATAGATGTAACTCTGAAATGTACAAGTCCATTCCAGTCATGTACCCAGAGTACTCACACTTTACCCCATACCATTCCAGCTTGACAGTTTAACAGTTATGTATGTGCTACAGAAGCTATGGGCCACAGGTGAATGTAAAGTGAGAGCAGACCTGTAGAGTATTGAGCAGTACTGTTGTGAAAAATAGAAGCCTATACAGTTCTTGATGGACTTTTCGTCTCTACCCCCACCCCTTATCTGCATCAATAATTATAATCCATATACTATGGGTGTGTTGTTCTCAAAATCTAATGTTGGGACTTGTGTTCTGCTATTGTTCATATATTTAATTGTTTACATATTACCCTACCTTGCTCAAATGCCATTGTTGTTGGCCTGTTGCCACACATTTAACTGACATGCTGTTAAAATTTGGACTGTTATTACATATATGCATGTGTTCTGTTTGCTATGCAATTGTGTGAGTTCCACTGTTCTGGGTTAATTGGAACACTCATACATGCTATTATAACTAATTTTGAAATTTGTTCATGATTAACAAATACATTTTGTAAAACCTCCACACCATAGCATGTTTGGGAAGGCCGATCCCGGTGGATCCACCTGTCCTGCCTCATCTGGCAATGGCACTGGGTCCCAGCATGTCTGGGAGCCAACCCGGAACTTCCTCCTCCGCTGGTCCTGCAACACCCTTGAGTGGAACCCTCTCAGGGGACGGACTCCATCCCACTTGGTCCGGAGAGGAACCCGTCACCCACAAGTTCCGGGGTATGGTGTGCAGTGCCTTCTGCTCAGAGTTGGATGGACAGCTGAACCAGACTGAGGGCAGACTGGCACACCTCGAGGGACAGCCTTCCCCTGTTATCCAGCCCCCAGCACAGCCACCTTTGGGACCATGAAGGTGCAGTGGTGACTGCCCATGAGTGGGGGATCTCAGTCCCACTGTATCCATTTGGGGGCTCATGGGCCTTTGATCCCCAACCACCCTCCCTGTCCAAGGTGTTTACCCCCCTCATGTGTCACATACTGCCCCTGTCTGCTGTCTTGTGTGTCTTGTCTGTCTGCGAATGCAACCTATTCTACCCAACCTACCTCCACAAACATACCAACAGCCCTTCCCCAACATCCCACTCTCACGTTAAAAATAAAAAAAGGGCATTGGTCCTGCAAAAATTATTGCCTCATACATAGCTCTACTTTTACCTTATGCACAGTGATGTAAATCAATCTACCCTCAAATTACTCTACAAATGTATGTTGCCAATTCCTCTCCCTGTGGGGTGTGATGCTGTAAATTCCATATTTTCCACATTATTCACAGCTGTAGCAGCAGAAGAAATGTAGAGCTATGAGCCTTTCCTACACCCATCCTGCACATCTCTAGCTGGTTTTTCTAATGTTTTACTCCCTGCTCACCCCCATTTCACCACTTTCCTGTCAACCTTTTTTTATTTTCTTGTTTTTTGAAATAAGCATGGGTTTAAGTGGGAATAAGCAGCGCTAAGTCGAGCCAAAATGGACTAAGCGCCTCTTGGCATCTCTTAGCATCGGGCAAAACCATGCAAACCCACTTACAACTACTTAAAATCACTTTAATCACTCTGTGTCAATAAGCCCTTGTTCTTCCCAGCAACAAAATAAGCAGCCCTGCCAAGTCTCAAGCCCAGGACCCTCTGCACTACAATCACAGCAACATACCACTACACCATTTGAGCTATATGATTTGATAATGCTTTTGTAAATATATCATGCATGATGGTCATCTAACATTGGGGAAGAAACTGTGGAATTAGTAATGCTTATATATGTATATATATATATATATATATATATATATATATATATATATATATATATATATGTGTGTGTGTGTGTGTGTGTGTGTGTGTGTGTGTGTGTGTGTGTGTGTGTGTGTGTGTGTGTGTGTGTGTGTGTGTGTGTGTGTGTGTGTGTGTGTATCATGCAGTACAGCCATACCTCTCAACCTCTTAGTGCAAGACATCTGGACAAAGCCTGACAAACTGGGGGGACAAAGGCCCAAAAATAGGAGCATATGTTATATACTGATTTTATAAGCTTAGAAACTTGCTACAGTAGCTTTGTTTTAAAGTATATTTTCAGAATTATTTCCAGTCTGAAACCAAAATGCTTTTCATTATTTAGTGACTTCAGTCATCACATCATCCCACTGATTTGTCAGAAATCCACAACAGTTATGGGGAACAGACCAAAGACATGAGCCAAACATCTGGATAGTCTATGAAACTCTGGATAGTTGAGAGGTATGACTGCAGTCATGTAACATTAGGGGAAAAAACGATGAGCTGTCAAGCATTTCACCCAGCACCTTCTGAACTACAGTCAGAGGAACACAACACTACACCAAATCAGCTCTGGGGAATTGCTGATGCATTTACAAATATATCATGCACTATAGGGATGTAACTGTATGGAAAAACAGGTACTGGTGAGAAATTGTCTACAGAGAACCATTTGCACTACAGTCAAAGCAACATACCAGTAAGCCAATTGACCTCTACAGTATAACGACTGTTTCAACTAACATATCCTGATTGCCAGTCACACACTACTCCTATATATACTGCCCCAAATCACATTATACTTGGAATCGTGAGGTTCTAAGGGACATGCCTCCATCTGCCCCTACAAACATACACAGCTGATAGACCACTAGCAACTGTAGCAGCATGTACAGTCAGATAGAAATGGATCTATGACACTCACATCTGCCCTTCTCCCTACTCAGCCCAACAAACATTTACACACCACACTACTACACAAGCTTGAAAGTCTGTTAATGGCCAGACATACATAACTCTCAACTGTATAGATTTTCACAGAATGTCCAGGTTTTGGCCTCATATTTATGGCCTCTTCCTCATAACATTTCTGGGATTCTGCTAAATCTCTGGGATGATATCAGGAATGAAGTCACTAAATAATGATATACAAAACCTCCCAACCTCTTAGTGCAAGAAATCTGGACAAAGCCTGACATAATTGGGGGACAGAGGCCCAAATATAGGGATATATTTTAAATACTGGTGTTATAAATTTAAAAGGTTGCTGGAATGACAGGGTTTATTCTAACATATACATTTTCTTTTATTGACTAACATATACATTTTCTGAAGGATATGAAGTCTGAAACACAAATGGATGTCATTATTTAGAGACTTCAATCCTCAGATCATCATAGTGATTTGCCAAAAAAATGTATGAGGAACAGACCAAAAATAAGAGCCAGATTTCTGGACATTCTGCAGAAATCTGGACAGTTGAGAGGTATGTCATATACATATCAGTTTCAGACATCAAATCATGCAGAAAATGCATGTCCAAACAAGCCCTGTTACTCTAGCAAGTTTCTAACTGTATAACACAGGGTACCAACTCCTTTTCCCAACGGTTCTTGGAATTCATAAATTCCAATACCCTGGATCAACTAATCCATTGTCCCACCAGGGGCTCCAATATCCTAGACCTGGTCATTACCAACATGGGAGATAGATGCTCCACACCAGTGGTCACCCCCTCATTGGTCAGGTCTGACCATAAGCAAATCACCCTTGACATCCACATCCCACCCCCACCCCCCAGTAAGGAAACCTCCTTAAAAAACTTCTCCAAAGCCAACTTCATGCTACTGAAGTAAGAAGTGACAAACGTCACAACACCCATGCAGACAGGATCTGGAAGTTCGACTGCAAAATCCTACACTAAGGCACTGTGCGAGCACATCCACTCGTGCATGAATCATGCCATCCCAAATAGAACCAAGATGCTCTTCTCCAAAAAAAGGAAGCCAATCTGGTGGTCCCCTGCTATAAAAAAAAACTATACAACAGAAGGAAGAAACTGTTGCAGAAAAGAGGAAAATGCTAGGATGCAAAAGAACTCCCTCACCAGCCTCGGTAAGAAGCTGAGATCCCTCATAAAATCCTCAAAAGCTAGTTACAAAAATAAAATTGCCAAAGATTCCAAAGACAACAACAAGGCATTCTATAGTTATGTCAAGAATCTAAATGGCAGTGCTCAGATCTGCTCTGAGCTACAACAGAATGGCATTAAATATACTGATCCCAAGGATATTGCCAATATTCTGGCAGATCGATTTAGTGCCAACTTCACTCCCCCCTCACCCCCTAAAGGGCCCATCTCAATACCAAAAGATTGCCAAATTCCGATAATCACAGCCACACAGGTAGAAACAGCACTCTCCAAAACTAAGAATACAGCATCCATGGGACCAGATGACATCCCAGGCTGTGTACTACATGAACTACAAAATGAACTGGCACCCCACCTAAGTGTCATGTTTAATCATAGCCTCACCTCAGGCTTCATGCCCACTGAGTGGTGCACAGCTACAGTTATCCCGCTTTACAAGGGAGGAACCACCTTGGATCCTGGGAACTACTGTCCCATCAGTCTGACAAGTCTGATCTGCAAGGGCATGGAGCGCATTATCATTGAACTTATAAACAAAGACATTGGCAACCTCCAGACACTGGACCCCACCCAGTTTGGCTTTGTGAAGGGCCAATCTTGTCTCCTGAATCTGATTGACTTATTCGAATTGGTCTCCAGAGCTGTGGACGAGGGTAAGGAGGTCCACACAGCCTATCTGGACCTCGCCAAGGCCTTTGACACCATCCCCCACTCTGGAATCATAGATAAACTTATTAAGCTGGGCATAAATCCCTACATCACTTGATGGGTTGCCAACTGGCTTACTCACAGAACCCAGACTGTAAAAGTAGCCAACTCCAAATCCAGCTCCAGACAAGTGACAAGTGGAGTACCTCAGGGTTTAGTCCTGGGACCACTCTTGTTTGGCATCTACTTCTCTGAAGTACAGGCCAACACTAAGGGACTCCGGCTAACAAAGTTTGCAGATGACTGCAAACTGGGAGCCATTATTGAATCCCCAAATGATGTGGATATTCTACAAAAGGGCCTTACAGAAACAGATGCCTGATGCCAGAGCCGTGGGCTCAAGCTTAATGCCAAGAAATGTATAGTCATCCCCTTTGGAAAAAAAACATGTACCCATGAACTACCACATAGGTGGCAGGACACTAAACATCGAAAGTGTGATGAGAGACTTAGGGACACAAGTGGACAGTGGTCTCACATTCGATAACCACATCGCCACAACAGTCAGGAAATCCTTCTATGTGGCACACCTCATCACTAAGGGCTTTTTATCCAGAAAAAAGGAGGTCATTGCCCCACTGTACTCATCCCTCTTTAGACCTATTATAGAGTATAATGCCCCATTTGGTATGTACCTCACAAGACATCTGCAACAGCTGGAAGGGCCACAGAAATACCTCACTAAAAGAATCACAGACCTAAAGCAGATGCCATATGCTGAACATCTAAAAAAAAACAGCTATACTCTGTGGCATATTGTCTACTCAGAGGCGATCTCTGCTTAACATACAAGGCCATGTCAAACCCTGAGCTGTTGGACATGCTCCACTTAAAGAAATCCTAATCCCTCAGAGCCACACACTCCAGGGATCTAAACCTTATCATCACAATGAACAAAACATGCTGGAGGGATAGGTTCCTGACCCAGAGACTCCCCATACTCTGGAATAGACTGACCATACATATCAAGCAGAGCACCTCATTGGCCCTCTTCAAAAGGAACCTTGATGATTGGATGGGAGATAGGAAATTCACCCCAAGGATCATGTCAGTTGCCCTGCTAGACAGGGGCCCAGAGAAGTAAATATTGTGGGAAAAAAATTCCAGGGAATTGTTATGGCTAGGCTTGCATAGGCCTTAGGGCCGATAGCCTAGTACCAACCTATGAACCTATGAACCTATGAACAGCAATACTTACAAGCTGTCCCTAATCTTGGAACTTTGTCCCCCATTTTGTTGGGCTTTCTCCATATTTCTTTTGCTAATAGATTGACAGGTATGCAGACACAGCATGCAAAACTGTGGACATAGCACTTCAATCCAAACAGTGGACAGTATTTCCTCCCACACTCTGTGATGCTGTAGCTCCCACGCCTCCAAAATTACCTCCTCACAGGCAAGGAAAAAAAGCAAGGCCCACATGAAGGACTTAATCATAGCACTGTGTTGCCATGCCATTGGCTAATGGAAAGACAACACAACTGTTCTGGATATAATTTGCAAGTGGGACACACAGATTGGTGCACAGGCCATCACTTGCTCATGAGCATTACCTACATAAGGCAAGCTGCTGCCTATGCAAAACAGGTCTGAACCTTTGTATGAAAAGTCAGACTGCAACTACAGAAACCTATACCTCTGGAGTACTATGATAAAATACTACAGCACTACAACAGGTATGTCAAATAATTAAGCATGTAATGGAATGCAGATGGGGGGATGCAGTCATGGGAAATAGGAAGTTAAGCAATAGGTCTCAATAAGACTTGCTGGACTGACATGCTGCTTTCCAGCACCCACGGCCATCCCTGATGGCTCTGTCTGGAGTGACATAAATAACATCTCTGGCCCCTGAGTCACCCCAGCAAAGGTCAGCTCACATATGACTACTGCTGGAATGTCTATTGTACAATACTGACTGTGACACTGCCAGGCCAGCTACCTGGGATGTTGTAAATATTCATATGCCACTTGTGAATACTAATATGATACATATGCTTGTCTTACAAAATTAAGAGACCTATATAGGTTCTATGCATAGTAAAAAATTGGTGCAGAAGTGTGTGTTGAACTGTGCATATGCACATGGTGACACTGTATACCTCACTCCAATAGCCTTGGTCTTGGTCACACTTACCATTTTGCTAATAGGCTCATCACACAGTCGGATTTGTCACCCTTGGTTGAGGGTCTTACAGTAGCTGTTAAAGAGATGGATTGTGGCAGTTAGAACTACCTTAAAGTACGGGCTGAAAGACCCATAGGTTTCAAAGTTGTGCCAGACTTTACCGGGAGTGTGTGTGTGTGTGTGTGTGTGTGTGTGTGTGTGTGTGTGTGTGTGTGTGTGTGTGTGTGTGTGTGTGTGTGTGAGATTCAAAACTCTAATAGCAAAGTGTGTGTGTCAGATACTTGGATAGGGACCCAAAGTACTGGTTGGACAGAGAGGATGACAGATGATGTGGATTGACTGCTCTCCTGAGATGTTAACTTCATAGGTGTACCAGTGGGGACTGTTATTGGGGATTTGGAGAGAGAGGGAGAGATGATCCCCACACTGACTATGACCTCTGTGTTCTCTGAAGGGTAAATGTATTTTAATGTGCATGTACTTGTAATACTGTCATTGTGTACATCCCTCACTGGTGGTAGTGATGAGTATTTAGACTCCCTGATAATTGGGCTAGAGCAGGGGCATCACACTGACAGTACATACTAGTGGATATGGATGACATATCACAGTATGTACCGTCATTGAGCCCCTCTCAGTCTGAGAATGACATACAGGGTTATTTCACAGATTGTCCAGGTCTCCTTGACCATTCCTGACATACTCTGCCTAGGTGAGTGTGTACCCCACACCTGTATCTGATTGCCTCACACCTATGGCTAGCACCCCTGGTGACCCCTGCAGCAGTACAGCATGTCATAGGTAGTAGTAGTGGATGGATGCTGGCACTGGGTCAGCAGCAATGCATTCATACTGAGCATGCAATGTAAGGGAATGGATACAGTACCAGATATTCAGGTACCATCACTGTGCCCCCAGGGGTCCGGCTTGCTACAGACACTTTCCCCAATCTATGTGGACAAACATCATGTATTGTTCATTTGGTGTGTGGTAATACATATTTGTCTGGCAGGGGGGGGTCTACATCTTTCAGGCACATGTAGACATTCCACCAACATTTGGGTGCTGAAGATGTCAGACACCTATGAGGGGAACACCCTACAAAACATATGCACTGATTTCAGTTATTCTGTAGCTCAGATGTTCCTGGAATGTCCACATACACCTGTAGGAGCACTCACCTATTTGTGGGATGTAGGCTTGAAGACATGGTACTGTAACGCTGCCCATTGGGGACACCTAGCAGTTGATGGCACTGATGTGTGTGTGGATACATACCAACACAGTCTGTCACAGCAGACAGGCCACTTATGGTATTCCACGTACTATACCAGGTTACTAGGCTGTGGGCCCTGAGCAGCCATATCCCTAGGCCACATGTTAGCCCATGTGTATGCAAGGCAGCAGCTGATGTATCCATCTAATAGGGACACAGGTGGTATCCCAAAGGTGTATGTGCTATTAACCATCCAGTTGACCATGTTACACCTGCGACGGTGTAGGTAGCTACTCTGCCTGATGTATAAAGGGTGCCCATTCTCCTGCAGAGTGAATATGTGTGACACACATCCAAGCTGCTAACAAGACTAGTCCAGGTCACTCGCCAGGTGGAAGCTGTGTATGTGCGTGTGTGTGTGTGTGTGTGTGTGTGTGTGTGTGTGTGTGTGTGTGTGTGTGTGTGTGTGTGTGTGTTAACAGAGTTGAGCATGACCTGCACATATGCAGTAGTCCCAGCAATGTAGAGTGTGTGATTGCCTGGCATGCCAGAGTGAGGTAACTCTTGAGGGGTATGTATGACACTGGGGAGAGGGTTGGCCTCATAGCCTGTATGTGTATGGTAGATGTCTGATGGGCTGATATGCCATGGTAGGGAACTTATGTGATGTCCCCAGCTGTGGCATGTGCCATCTGATGTGAATGATGACTGGAGGATTATACACGTCAATGGTCATCATTGCAGGAAACATGAAACATCAGGATAAGGAGTGCAATGCATGCAGTAAAGCCAGTATGGTGAGACTACCCACACACATATTGTGCTGATAGAAGGCAGGGGTATGATGTGAGAGTTAGTGGTGGATAGTGCTAGCAAACATGGATATTCAGGATCTGTACATAATAGTTCCCAATGTATGATGTCCTATGATGTTTCCCTGTTCATGTCCATTTCAGTTGGAATGTCTCGACAGCGGCAGCAACCATTTTCAAACGCTGAAACTACAGCAATCATAGTTGCCATAAGACTGCATCACACAGTCATGTTTGGGAGGGGGAGACAGCAGCTGCAACAGTGGACTGCACTCTGGTTAGACCTAGTGGCCACTGTGAACAATCTGGGCCAGCATGGCTGAACCTATGCACAGGTCAGGCACAGGACCACTGACCTAATCCACCATGCCTGGAAAAGGGCTGCAGCTGTGGCCAGGGACCAGACAGCTACAGGTGGGGGTCCTACTATGCAGCCCCCACTTACACCAGCAGAGGAGTTCCTCAACAACCTTGGGGCAACCACCGCACCCAAGGAAACCATATAATCGTATGCCATGGAGGTGGGTGGCACACCGTCAACAGGCAAGGAATGTATAGGTAGGGCCCCAGTGGACATCACTTCAATACTGTATCATTCATACTGGCATCCTTGGACTATCTGGATGCATATGTCAGGTCAAACTGCATTTGTGGGTGGGGTTTTGTAATGCACACAAGTGCACCTCTATTGTGAATGACAGCTGATTGTGTAGTATCCAAGCTCATACTGTACATGTTCAGAAACGTATCATGTATCCTGTACCAATGTCACATGTGAGTGTGCTGACAATACCTCTTCCCCACAACTGCATATGTCCCGCCGGTCTGACTGGAGAACAGCTGCCTGAAGCCAGTGAGTATGGAAATGTCTTGTTGTGGCTCACCAATACCCTAGGCATGTTAACGGCATGCATTTTTGCATGCACACAACTGTTACTCTTAGCCATATTGCAATATGCACATGTTCACTTGTGGTGGGGTTAACTGCAGTGCATCACAGTGGTCATCACAAGCCTATTCGCAGGAGATGTAACATAGTGGCACATACATTTCTGTAGGTGTTGCCTCTGTGCTATACAGGTGTGCATCAATATTGTGTACATGGGTGCAGTGTGTTAGGTGATGGTCCATCACATACTACCACTCCTCACGTATCTCAGAGGTGTATATTAGTAGCAACATTAAGTAGACATAGCTGCACTGCATGTTACTGAAGATCTGTCCAGAATTTGTCTGTTGTGGTCTGATTGTGTGTTGTGCATGTCATCATTCAGAAATTGTGTGGTCTGTATAATGCATTTGTGCCACCTTACTTGTATGTGTCTGTGTGACTGCATGTGTATGTGTGTGTGTGTGTGTGTGTGTGTGTGTGTGTGTGTGTGTGTGTGTGTGTGTGTGTGTGTCTGTGTATCAGCAAACATTATAGTGCAGATATTTACACATGCTGTCTTTCCCTCACAGGTGAACATTGGGGTTGCAGTCTCTCCCCCTCACAACCTGATGTCAGTGTCTTAGCAGACTCTGATGATGATAGTGGTGATAGTGAGGCACAGGTGGAGTTGTCAGGGGCTGAATCTGTGCCATTGGTTGGCATCGAACTTTCACCCACACTATCCCTGCACACAGTCAGTATGCCCCCACATACCCAGTCCCCAGCAGTCACAGATAATGGACAGTTGGGGGGTGATGGCATGGAACAGGCTAGTGTGGTGACTATGGCAAGTGTGAGTGTAGACACTAGCCATAGCTTGATATCAGGCAAGGTATCACAAAGTTAGATGGACAGTGGTGCTAGAAGGAAGAATGGTGCCCGTCAAGCCCCTGTTGCAAGTGTCACAGCAGGTGTCACCAGATGCATGTTTCAGTCCATCATGGAGGCACAGGCACATTCTGAACACAACACCAGACAGATGCTCAGGGTCATGAATGCAACACTTCCTGCCATGCGTGATGACCTCCATGGCCCTGGTGATGTCGGGCGTTATTATACTGATGTCGTGGATAGACGGTGGGGTGAGGCATTGTCATTGCTCGACTGTGCAATGACTGTGCTGGAACATGTGTTGGGAATAGGGCAGTGGCCACGTGGAAGTAGGTCAGCAACAAGATCAGCTGAGAGTCCAAATAGCCATGCACATTCACACTCCTGAAGTGGCAGTACCACCAGCACTACCAAAAGGAGGGTGCTGTCCACATTACAACAGAGCGGGCCATGGCCATGTGGTCCTGGCCAGTCCCTTCAGAGACACCGATCCAGCAGACAGCAGTCACCATCAGAGAGTAGTACTGCATCTGGCCTTGGGCCTAGTGGTGCCAGTGAGACTCCTGGCAGAACCAGTTCCCATGTCTGTGGCCAGAGATGGTGAACTGTACATCCTTCCATGTTCGGTCCATGGCTGTCCAACATACCTCTGTATAGGGCAACCACATGGCTTGACCATGTGCATACAAATGCTCACACATCTCTATCACAGGCAGGTCACCACCAGGCACACACAGCTCCTCTGCACGGCCCAGTTGAACAACACACCTCCATACACACACATACAAACACACAACACACACACATGCACACACACACACACACACACACACACACACACACACACACACACACACACACACATGATGTCAACCGTATGGCTCAGCCTAGGCCTCTGGCAAACCCACACCACACCCTGTGCCACATCCCTGTTATCCATACCATCAATGCAGGTACCTGCTAATATGGGTCTGATGCACAAAGTGAATATAGTACAGTGCAGTAATGTAATACTGCATACATTGCTGTCTGCTGGCAATTGTTATGGATACACATCAAAGTGTATGTACCTTTTCTATCCATGATGCATTACTGCTATTAGTACTGCTGACTGACTGTAGTCTCACATACTGTATTCTGTTTGTATTCCAGGTGTCTGTGTGTCTGCAGGCTGTGGGCCTGCTGACACTACCAATGATGAGTATGGCAGAGTGGAAGCACAGTGACCTGTTAATAGTCAAGGTACAGCTCTAAATGCACATTTACCAGGTGTTTATGCATGCAACAGTGTGAGAAGGACACTGGGGGCAGACAGTGTGTCCTTGCATACATACCCCGTCACACAGTCAGCTAGCCTTCATACATGTCACCTGGGTGTCCTGTAGTACCATAAGCTCATACATACAGGGGAGGTTACTTGAGTACTGACACTAGGTCCCTCACAAGCCTAGCCATTACTTTAACCCCAACAGATTCACCTATCTTGTGGGCACCATGTAGTCACAGGGCCTTCACATGTCTACATATTGCACACACATAAGCGACACGCCATGTGTGTGTGACATTATCAAATGTGGAGTGTGGGACACAACTTATAGTAATGTGACAGTTGGCAGGATATAGGATGTCCACGGCAAATGGAACACACATGACTTCCTCTGGTTTGCTACTGACACCTTGTTCATGTGACATTTCCTTAGCTTACAGTATTTCTCATAACATGAATGTGCTTCTGATGTGCAATAACTGCTCTGGGCAATCAGTACAGAACTGTATTACATGTTTCCTGTCCTACAGCCTTGGAACCTCTTTTCGCTGTTTCAGTTGTCACAGGTTACACCTTGCCAAACCTGCAGGGTGGTATAGGCATACCTCTCAACTGTACAGATTTCCACGGAATGTCCAAATTCTTGCCTCTATTTTTAGTGCATTTTCTCATAAACCTGTGTTTTTCTGGCAAATTGTTGCCAAATCATTGTGGGTTGATGTCATAAAATAATGGCAGACATTATAAATTGCAGACTTCATACCTTTCAGATTACCTATGCTAATGCAAAACCTGTTATTCTATCATCTTTATAAGTTTGCAGGAGCAATATTTGAAATGTCCCTATTATGTGGCCTTTGTCACTCCATTATTTATGGCTTTGTAAACATTTCTTTCTGTAAGAGCTTGGGAGGTATGGATACACATGGTGGCCATACCTCTGACCTCTGCATATGTCTGCCGATTATCCTGATGTCTAACACATAATTTCTTTCCATCTGTCATAAACGTGGTTTTCTGGCTAATGTTTTGAAGGATCATGACAGACTGACATCGCAGATTAATGACAGATATTGTCATGGAACAACAGATATCCTTTGAAAGGTGCATTCAAATGCATGTCCTGTTCTGCTATATATTTCCCATGTGTGCCACAGCAATGTGTGAAGGGTGTACTCAATGATTGCTGTTTGCCTCAGCTTCCCATATGGCTTTAACCAGATATATTTCTGTGAGTGGTTGAGAGGAATTCTGGTACATACAAGCATATATACATATATACATACATACAGGCACACACACACACACACACACACACACACACACACACACACACACACACACACACACACACACACACACATTCATGACCTGCCCCTGCTCGTAGCCAAACCTCTACCTGCCAAGTTTTACAAACGATACTGCTACATACATAACAGAAACACCATAGAGGTAATGTAGTGTTGCAGTGTTTGCCACTACTATTCAAGTGGGTGACAATTGCAGGGGCTGTTAGGATTGCCAATGGTGAGTTCAGAGGCCCTTAACATGGTAGAGTCACCTGAAACACACACACATACTGCTGCATGGAGACATGCATTGAAACACACACGCACACAGAGTTAAAACTTCTCATATTAGATGACCCACCTACCTATTTATGTACAATACACAGTGATATGATGATTGCATGTGCCACAATGCCTGTGTTAGAAACTGTGTAACTGTGCTTGTAAGGTGGATGACATCTGTAGGGGCTGCAACTAAGTTGGCAATGGGGTTGTTAACAAGGTGAAAGAGGCACACAAATTGGCATGACCCTTGCATATACACAGTAAAGACAGCCACAGGGGATATGCATACAGTAACACATACACACTTGCCAATAGATTACTAACCATACGTACCCATTTGTATGTACTATAGTGGTATGTACACATTACATGCACCACAGAGATTATTTGCTGGGGACATAACTTACTACAAGTAATCTTGGGAATGCCTTCATGGATGGTGGGATAAAACAACCAAAACATCAAGTGGTCTCATATATTGCTCTTACATACCTGGACAAGTGATAGAGTAACAGACTTTGTAATCAGCATGATGTTTCAGACAGGTGAGATATCTGATGCTGACATGTCTGTCACTATGGCAACTGTGACATATTTTGCAATGATTACTCATAAACACCCATTGTTAGGGGACACAGACCACATATAGGTTGCAAAGATCTGGATATTCCATATACATCTGTACAGATGACTGGCATGGCCTGCATAGTTAACATGGCACATGCAAGGCAGATGCCATTAACTGCCTCCTTAAAGTAGTGCCATGGGGAGGGAGTCAACAGGGCTTAAAATAGTATAACCAACACACACAGCAGCCATAGGGAATATGCTTCACACACCAACACACACAGTACTATAGTTGCCAGTACTGAGATTAGAACCTCTACCTTTCTAATTATTTGCACTATAGTATTACACAGTTATTGCACACACCACAGAGCTGATAGGACTGAAGAGTGTATACATGTACTTCTAAGGTGAATGACATCAGTGGGCCTTGTAAAGTTGTGCAATGGGAAGTGTACTGGGTGGAACACGCCTCAAAATGGTATACCACCCCTCAGAGGATATGGTTTTCATACACACACACACACAGACACACACAGACACACACACACACACACACACACACACACACACACACACACACACACACACACACACACAATCACAGTTGCCAATATTGAGTTTAGAACCTCTACCTATCTAGGTATTTGTACTATAGTGTTATGCAGTTACTGCATGTGCCACAGAGTTTATAGGGTTAAAGAATGTCCCAAGATACTTCCAAGGTGAATCACATCAGCAGCCCTTGTAAAGTATAGCAATGTGAAGTGTACTGGGAGGGAGAGGCCTCAAAAGACTTTAACCTACAACGTATAAACACACACATTTGATAGAACTGAGATTAGACCCCCCGTTACATAGGTATTGCACACACAATAGAGCTTATAGGACTGAGGGCTGTCCAAAGGTACTTTTAGGATGAATAACATCAGCAGCCCTTGTAAGGTATGGCAATGGGAAGTGTACTGGGTGGAAAAGGCCTCAAAACACTTTAACCTACAATTGTACACACTTGCAAACACTTATACTCACACACACATTTTCCAGAACTGAGATTAGAATGCCTGCCTATCTATTTATTTGTACTATACCGTTATGTAGGTATTGCACACACCATGGAGCTTATAGGGCTGATGTCTGTCCAAAGGTACTTCTGAGGTAACTGACATAAGCAGGACTGCTAAAGTAGAGCAATGGGAAGTGTAGTGGGTGGGAATGGTTTTAAAAATTGTTAACCTACAAACTCTTACACACACACACACACATACACACACACACACACACACACACACACACACACACACACACACACACACACACACACACACAAACACACACATTTGTTAGAAATGAGATAGAACCCATGCCTATGTTATTTGTACTATACTGTTTCATAGTTATTGCATGTGCCACAGAGCTGATAGGGCTGAGGACAGTCCAAAGATACTTCTAAGGTGACTAACATCATCAGGACTGCTAAAGTAAAGCAATGGGAAGTGTAGTGGGTGGGAATGGCCTACAAATATTTAACCTGCAAACAAACACACTTACACTTGTCAGGACTAAAATTAGAACCCCTACCTATCTAGTTATTTCTACTATAGTGCTATACAGTTATCGCACATACAACAGAGCTTATAGGATTAAGTGTCTAAAGGTACTTCTAAGGTGAATGACATAAGCAGATCTTGGAAAGTAGGGCAATGGGAAGTGTATTGAGTGGGAAAGACTTCATAATACTTTAACCTGCAAACACACATACACACACAGGCAGGTGATGTAATATTATAGTGCCTATATCAATGCAATTACACAATGGAGCTCACCTTCATGCAGGCACATGCAACTGTTTACAACTGGTATGCAACTGTCAGCTGCAGGACATCACTCTATGCCTTTCAGCATATCCCTGTTTATGACTCACTCTCTATGTGTGTTTTCCTGTGACTGTCTCTCTATCACTCTCTGTCTCTCTCTTCCCCATGTCTATTTATGTGCGTGTATGCATGCTTGCAATTTTGTTCTATGTTGCCCATATATGTGTCTGTGCATCACACACAACAGATGCAGATAAATCACATATGGGCCACTTACAGCTAGCTGAGGGTAATCCTGTCTGATGGGTGTGGGTAGAGTCAGTTAAGGTGTACATAGCTGTCTGTATGCAAAAATATCTGTGCACAATAAGGTTATATAGTCTGATGTAGGTTTAGACATTGGCTGTAATTCTCTAAGTGTAGGAGCATGCCCAGTATGACCTTCTATAGTAAGACCTTCTATAGTTGACAGAGATAGTTGTATTCTGGTCTGGGGTTTTGTGTGTTACAGCCATACCTCTCAAGCTGTTAGTGCAAGGAATCTGGAGATAGCCTGCCAGAATGGGGGGGGGGGGTCAATGGCCCAAACATAGGGAAATACTGTAAATATTGCTCTTATTAATGCAGAAAGTTACTAGTGTAACAGGGTTTGTTTTAGCAGACATTTTCTGACATATATGACGTCTGACAATGAAATGTATTGTGTCATTACTTACTGACAGAAATCTTCAGATCATAGCGATTTACCTGAGAAATACGAAATGTATGATGCACAGACCAAAGTTATGAGCCAAACTATAGAAATTCTTGCCCAATCCAGCCAGTTGAGAGGTGTGGCTATAGCCAATTGGCTGATGAAGCTGTATAACCAGCCCAGCACCTGATATAGTGGCTGGGGATCACCTGCTTATGTGTTATTCTTCTTAACTGAAAAGTCATTTCCTGGTGTGATTCATACTGCTCAACTGTACAGTTTTTTGCAAAATGTCCAGATGTTTGTCTCATAATTTTGGTCCATTTTTCATAAGATTGTTGTTTTCTGGCAAGTTAGTGGCACATAATTAAAGGCTGAAGTTAGAAAATAATGACAGAACATTTCAGTTTCAGACTTCATAACCTTCAGAAAATTCATGCTAATGCAAAACCTGTTATTCCATCAACTTTCTAAGTTTGCGAGTGTAATATTTAAATATTTTGTCCCTTGTTTTGATCCTTTGTCCCACTTTTATTTATGATCTTATCCAGGTTTCTTGCTCTAAGAGGTTGAGAGGTATGTGGTACAGATTGCATTCTACTAAATAGAGATGTCCATTATATGTGTGGTATAGTCCACATAGCACTGTGATTTCCAGGTATGTCAGTGGCAGAGCAGTATAGGGTAATGTGGTGAACCAGTGACAGACATTTGTTTATAGGTTGATATGAGGTTACTAGGCTATTGGTCCTGAAGCCCTTAGAACCTTCGCAGATGAGAGTGTAGCCCATGTGAAGACATGTCAGCAGCCAGAGCCCCTGTACAGCAAGGACATAGGTGGAATCACAGGTCTGTCTTTTCTATTTCCCATGCACTTATACAGGGAGCACTTCACAAAAGGTATTAAGGCACTCGGCTTGATGAGGACTGGGAGTGTATTCCACAGATCGGAGAGTCTGTGGGACACATATCTGTCATGCCAGCAAGCCCTATTGATATCACAGACCAGGTAGATGCTGCGCCTACAGGTTGATTGAGTGGGCCTTGATTTCCAGATGTGCAACAGTCCAATCAAGGCAGGGTCTGGATTGCTTTGTATGCCAGACAGAGGTCACCTCTGAGGAGTCTGTATGGAATGGAGTAGAGGAACAGTGCTGTTAGCCTATCTGTGTAGGGTAGGTGTTTGGGGTCCTGGATTCTCCCATTGAAGAACCACTGTGGTCTCTCCAGCTGCTGTATGTGCTTTGTGAGGTACTTGCCAAAGGGGGTGTGGTACAAAATAATTGGCCTTATAACGTTAGAATACATGGATCTTATGACCTCTTTGTCCCTGGATGAGATACCCTTGCTTTTGTGTTGGCCCATCTATGAAGCTTTCTGTACAACTGAAACAACATGGTGCTCAGACTTCAAGTTGCTATCAACCTGGGTGGCCAAATGCCTCACTACTGATTGTGTATGTAGGACATTGTTGTTAATGTGATAATATGTGGGGATGTCAGTCTCCCCAAAGGGAATGATGATGCATCTGCAGGCATTCAGCTTGAGGACATGTTTCTGGCTGCAGTCATTTGTTTTTGTGAGACCCTGTTGTAGGACATCCACATCACTATAGGTATTGATGACTGTTCCCAGCTTGCAGTCATCTGTCAACTTGGTCAGCCATAGGCCAGTGTTTTTGGCCTGCACCTCAGGGAAGTATATCCCATATACCAGAGGCCCTCAGACCAGTCCCTGGGGTATGCCACTCACTACGGGTGTACTGCTTGACTTGGCTACCCATATTATGATTATGTGGGTTCTATCAATTAACCCATTTGCTACCCATCTGGTAACATATGGATTGCTGTCTAGTTGACAGAGTTCATGTACTATGGCCAAGTGGGGAATAGTGTGTAAGGCTCTGATCGATTCAAGGTGGCCAGAGTGCACCATGTGTCCATCATCCATGCCTTTGTTGGCTGTCTCAAGGAAATCATCCAGAGTTCACTGACATACCTCCCCTCGAGAAAGACTGTGTCTGTGTAGGATCAAGTATTTGGAGTTTGCCAATGTCCCTGTTAAGGAGGTCTAGGATAATCAATGATGATCCATAATGATAATACCTCAGACGGTTTGTGTTGCTATGTTATTATGAGGCTACATGTTGGCCCTAGCTGTCAACGTGTCACAGAATGACATCTGTACAGGCCCATATATGACAGTCAGACACTGGACCACACATGGGGACAGGGTGTTACTAATGCTCTTGCAAACATAGACAGCTGGGAGACTGGTTTGGTATAAGCTTGCTTTTTCTTATGGGTATAACGTCTGTTTCTCCACTGTCTGCCATTGATGTTTTGACATGAACCTTTCTTGTTTGGTACAGAGTTTGGCAGGCAAATGCAATGTTAGGATAAGCAGAAGAGATATACGAGGCATAATTGTGATCCTTCTGTGACAGCCTGTCATTTCAGGGGTATGGCTGGTGGGCAGTGACTTGTTGTCAGTGCTGACACAATAAGGTGGCAGCTGTTTAACACCTGGCCATACACTGACTTTCAGGTACCTGCTGTCCTACTAGGCACTGTGTAAGTTACTCTGGGCTCTGTATTGTCCATATGTGTGTGTGTTCCCTGTCCCTGACTTGCCAGCTTTCCTGCAGTGACATATATTGACTTCTGCACAGTGTGTACAACTCCTACCATAGGTGTAGCTGCACGAAAAATAATTGGCACAGAAGGTCTTGGAACATGGACCCTGCCAACCACAGTATTGTACCTAGGCCACTAAGCCACAACATCTAAGAGTAAGTGCTGCAAACCTCCTGACAGTATAAATCATGCATATACATAGCTCATTGACCCCTGCATATTGTGAACATGCGACAAGTTATTAAGTTGATTGGGACAGCTCTGTTAACATGTGCTCTGCTGCTATTACCCTACAAACATACATGTTACTGCATTTCTATGGGGACATGCATATGTTGGGGGGGGGGGCATAACTGTCAACTGTACACTTTTGAACAGACTGTGCAGATACTGGCATTACTTTTTGGTTCCATTTAGCATAGTGCTGTGCCTGCCTTACAGAATATTGGCATATCACTAAAGACCAAAATGGCATACATTTGAGTTTCAGACTTCATATCCTTCAGAGACTTCATCCAACTGCAAGACCTGCTGTGATATCACTGTGTAAGTCTGTAAGAGGACTCTTTCATCATTGTCCCTATTTTTGGGCCTTTGACAAACATTCCTTTATGGTTTTCTATGACTGACTTGCTAGGAGAGGCTGAGGGGTGAGTATGAGGTTCCAACACTGACATCCATGCATGTGAACTATAACCCCCCAATTTATTTGTCCCCCACATACATTGCAGTGAATTTTGTCACCAGTGGGACTGCTGCATACTCTGTGGAAGCCAGTATTGAGCAGACATTTCCTATTGTCCCACATAGCTGTCAGTTGTCTGCTGCTATTCCGGAAGGCCACCCCATTCCCTTGTATACATGCAGCAATACCTTAGATATGCTACCAAAATGTACTACTCCATTCATGTATGGTTATGAAGAGTGAATTAACTTGTGCCTACAGCAGTTGTGAGGATAGTGCTTGAGGGCTGACCTTGTTGGATGTCCGCAGTACACAGCCTATACATGGTAAGGTACAGGTAGTGTGATGTGTGTGGCATCCATTTTACTGTGTGTGCAAGTCAGAGAGAGAGGCATCAGTTCCTGGGTCCCTAGGGTGTCAGTGTATGTGCTGTGTATTGCCTATTTGCCATAGCAAGGGCATACTGGGCATGCCAATGTTTGCCTACAGGGGCTGGCTCAGGGGGTTCCTCCTCCAAGTCACCCTGCACCTGTGGAGACCTTGGCAATGGTGGGGGGGCTGTGTGCCCCTTCTCTGTGATGTTCCTGCTGCAGCTGTTTCCACAGGATCATATTGTGCAGCATGGCACATACTATGAACATGCGAGCACATGTGAGTTGAAGAGTACTGCAAGGCTCCACCAGATATGTCAAGGCAGCCGAACTGTGACCTGAGCATCCCAAACACACACTCTATAATGTTCCTAGTTTGTGCATGTGCCTTATTATGGCATTCTTCAGTGGGTGTGTGTGTGCATTTATGATGGGTGTCATCATCCACGGTTCCAGTACATAGCCAGCATCCCCCATGAGATGGCCATACGGGATGTTCCCCCTGGCAAATGCATGGTACAGCTGTGAGGCATGCCAGATGTGGGATCGTGATAACTGCCAGGGCTGCCAGCACACACATTCATGATAATTGCACACGACTTGGCAGTTGATGGAGTGATAGCCCTTGCAGTTGACATACACTCTACCATCTTCACCAAGTAGTGCTTTGATATGGATTTGAGTGCAGTCTATGGCACCCAGTATCTCTGGGTAGTCTGCTATATGGTGGAAAAGATGCATATTGCTGGTCCTCTCCTCAGGGATTCTGGGGAAATAAATGTGCTCACCGGCATGCGGTAGCATGGCATCCAGGAAATGGTGGATTACCCTGGATGCAGATGCCTGTGAGACCACCATGATATCCCTAGCAGGTCTTTGTAAAGTACCTATTGCTAGTATTTTTAAGGCTACACATACCTTAGTTTCAACTGGGATGGGTTCCCCTATGTTGGCTCTGGATCTGAGGTGAGACTGGCAGAGCTCAGTGAGTTGCTAAACGATGCCCCTGTCCACCCTGTAGTGCTCTAGTATCTCCAGATCATGTAGCCCCTGGAAGATTACCCTGGGTCTGAACAGTCTTCTCCTCCTTAGTCTGGGCCAGATGTCAGCATTTTCCTCATCACTACCCTCAGTCTGTAGCACATACAGATGTAGCAAAGCATCAGTAGCCCCTATCATTTTGTCAGTTAAAATTCCCAAGTATGTACACCAATGGTGCAGAGTTTGTGGGAAAAAAACAAACTGAAAGCTGTTTGCATACGTTATATTGGTGTGCTGCAGATGCTGCCTGTATGATTGGCTGACTATCATACATTCCACCTGCCAGCTATATTATTAAGGGGTTTGAATGGGCCACTGTGAGTGGCAGAGTCTGTATTAGTGATTTGTAGGTCATTTCCTATATTCTGCTATTTTCTTTTTTTCTCTTTCTATTTCTGCTGTGTTTAAGCCCCACACTGCACAGCACAAACCCGTGTAGCTAGTGTAAACATTGTTGAGCAGAAAAGGCCCTCCCTTGGACACAAACATGCTTATCATTAAATGAACCAGTTAAGCACAGCTAAGCAGCCTCAGACATACCCCCTTGCTTAGCTGAGTGCAAATAGGAGCCGCAGAGCTCCAATGTGCTTACACCAAGTATGACACACACCCTTTTCATGTCAGTTGCTTCTTCTGCTTACACCACTGAATTATAACTCCTACATGGTTAGGTATCCATGGGCACAGTCTCTCATTTTGCTATTCAATAAATTTAGCTTACATACATACCCCTACTGGCTTATTCCCTAGTTACAGTACTACACCGGAGCCTATGTCCTTAGCAACCACTGTTACCTGTTATTGTTATGAGTCTGCATGCTGCCTACTCTAATGGCAAAATTCATGTTTCACATTTAATTGACTTTTTACTGATTTTTTTAAAAATTTTCTGCACGATCACATTTGCACGCCGCTGTGTTCTGCTTAAAAGCGAAATTGGCCCCAAAAAACTTTTGATTTTTGAAATTTTAAAACACTTCGCCATGCCAATGGACATAGTTTTGGCCATTGGCATGTCTAATAAACATAATACATGTTTTACTTTGAGATATCAACCCCCCGTTTTGATTTTTGAAGAAATGTAAAGGAATACAGTTCTGCTGTGGACACTGCTCCAACATGGATGCTTGTATGCTTACTGGATCGCTAATTCACCTCATTTGCATGGTTTCTACCAAAAAATGAGGTGATTTGCATTATTCCATCACGTCTGAGCCAGAATAGTGCTGGGAGGCACATGCACGCCCCCAGCCTTGTTTACCGGATTGCACAAGCTCTGAAGTTTGTGTTCGAGCCACGCCACTATGCTTACACAGAGATTAGCTCCATGTAAGCTTTATTAAATCCTGGCCTTAGAGTTTTGATCTAAATAAGAGTACAAGAATTATTGAAACTAAAAGTAATAAGATCAGCTGTAAAAAACGGAAGATGAGCTTCATGGATTCCAGAAAGATATGTTGAATTACAGAATAAGCTGCTGTGTGAAATAACCTTTGTCATACTAGATCGTCCTCCAGTGTATGGACTGGTCAACATAATGGGTAGAAATGTGTTTCTATAGACTGGCAGTCAGGCATTCAGATATATTGCATTTCCAATATTGATAGCATGGATGAAATTATTTTTCAGCCCTGTTCTTTACTCTTTTTCTGGTCATATCCCTCATCCAGCTGGCCATCCATGCAATGTCAGATTGCTAGGAGCAATAGCTGGCCCTCTGTGGTTCATCTCTTATTAATCTACAATGTAGCCTGATACATCAGACTGAACTACAAATTTAATTATTCAATAGGGCTGAATTTGTAATCCTCTTTGAAATTCAACATATTGATATCTTGCAGCCAAACAATAAGGTTCAGGTTAACATCAGCATGCATGCTGAATGTTCTGATTAATACACATACACGATGGTGCAAAAATAAAAACAAATGGAAGGTATTAAGGTTTGATAAGGTGAGCAGAAAGAGGTGATGAGAATGTAGGGCTTGAAAATGAATGTTTCTTTTCTTTATTCACAGCAGACATGAACATAGTGTTATCATATCCAGTTAGTTAATAGCAGCATTAAGGGAGTTAATCCCTGTCCTTACACAGAAGAAAGTGTTATGAAAGAGCGTTTAAATCTAATGGAGGACATGGCAAGGGGTTCTGACAGGATTCACTGCTGAAGTCCAACACAAGAGAAGAAGAGGAATGTTAATGTCAATAAGATTTAAGAAATCATGGGAACTAGTAAGTTTCTATTTGAATAGAAGAGAGCAGATGTAATTAAACTTCCAATGAGTTGAGCAGAATAGAAAATGAAAGCTTATAGACCAGTTTGTCTCTCCTCAGTTATAGTTTGTTAGAATAACCGGCACTGAGGCAAGAAGTTCGGAATCCCTTTAAGACAGAGGACACTGGATCTAGTGCAGCAATGATCAAGAGTAGAAATATTGGGTCAGACAAATCAAATACATGCACTAATTTGTTACATACAGAGAGAAGCAGACAAAGAAGAGACTGGTCATAAGACTGAAATAGGTGTTAACAGGCATCTGACACAGTGCAATGTAAACCAGCAGTCAACAAACTGGACAGGCTTGAAGAGAGTCATAGGGTAACAGCACTCATGACAGGGAGAGAAGATAACACAGTGTCTAACAGTAAATCAAATCCTCTCAGATGAAAATATTTGTACAAGTGGGATACTTCCTGGGTCATCATTGGCTGATGATTTTTGATCACTATACTGGAAAAAGTATGAAAAAAAATCTGGATGGATTATTTTGACCGTTTTGTTGACATAAAGATAATGCAGATGCAAAATAAGGTGCAGACAGAACTAAAAGGCCAGATTAAAATGAATACAGTGGCATAGAAATCAATGTATGCAGGAATCATTAACAGATGAAAATAGTATACAACTTAAGAGGAAATAGTAGTTACAACAAAGAACAGAAACGGGGCTAAAGTTGTGTTAGATTATCTAAAGTTGAACAGATAATGTTACAAAATGACAGGGACAGCTGCATCATGCAATGCATGAGAGTGCAAAGAAAGAAAAGTGGATGTCCATCAGGCACATTTACAAGCATGTATAATCCAGACATTCTGCTCATCACAGAATATTGGGTCAGGCAAGACACCTCCAGCTTTAAGTGTCACTTCTCAAATTAAATCTATTTCTCCAATGCAAGACTAGGTAAAAGAGTATAATGAGGCAGTCACATTCTCTTTAAAGGCAACTTAATTCTATCTTCGCATAAACCCTCATTCTCTTTTAAAACAACTTAAGTCTAGCTTCACAAAAATAAAGTTCATCAACCAGTGAGCAGCATCTCAAACAACGAACCATCTCTTTCATCCTTAACACCCATACCAATATGGTCATGGAAGTGGTCAATCTCACCTATCTGCTGTCAGTATTAAATTTAAAACACTACTTCTGAACATCCTAAACCCAACAGAAACTTAGTAATTCTAAGCAACTTCAATATTAATCTTCTATACTCCAAACATTCGGACACTAATGACATCCTTACTAACTCAGCCTTACCCATCTAGTGAAGGATTTTACTATAACAGACCTTGCCACAGGTAACCACTGCTTTTTTGGTTTAATTTTTACAAATGTTCCCTCCATGAAACACAAAATAAAGCTTTTGATCACTGTCCAATTACTTTCACCTTTAAAACTGACATCTACAAGCCTCCATGCTCTTTAATTACCTTCTGCCCCCAAACCCTCATTAACCGCATTAACTTCTTCGAAAATGTTATGTTACTGAAGCAGTAGGTAGTGATTATTCAGTTTGTACAGCATATCTGGTCCTGACCGGGGCCTTTGACACTGTTTCTCATGCAAGCATTTTTGACAGACTTTTAAGTCTGAATATAAATCCTTATATTGTACGATGGATAACTAACTGATTGTCTGACAGAACTCATGTGGTTAGAGTAGCAGATGACACCTCTGAAAGCAAAACATTTACCAGTGGTATACTACGGGGATTAATTTTGGACCCTCTCTTATTTGGCATATGTTTCTTAGACCTTCAGGCCAGCACTTCTGACCTATGGTTAACTAAGTTTCCAGGTTACTGTAAATTGTGTGTTGTTATACAATCTTCAACTGAATCACAATGGCTCCAACATGACTTAGATCATGTTAACAACTGGTGCAAGGACAATGGTCTCAAATCAAATGTAAAAAAATTATAGCATAGCTCATTTTGCTAAACAAATAGTTTCACTTTCTGTATAGGAGATGGACCCATCAAATCAGACATCATTGTAAGAGATCTGGGTACTCTTGTGGATAATGCTTTATCATTTGACCAACATGTTTCCACAGTAGTTCAGAAAGCCTTTTATCTGGCTCATCTTAATTTCCAAAGGTATATCCAGTAAATCCAAAGAAGTCCTAACTCCCCTTTACTCTTATCTCATCAGACCTGTTATTGAATATAATATATCTCTTGGCGTGCATTTATCTAAACATATTACACAACTTGAAAGACTGCACATATTCATAACTGAAAAGATCAGTGACCTCAAAAATCTTAGTTATCAGGAGAGACTGACAGCCCTTTCCCTGTACTCAGTCTCTTTCAGTCTCTTCCATGGAGAACTATGTCTAGCCTTTTGTACCATGTTAGATCCACCCCTATTTGATGTCTTATTCCTTCAGAGAAATAATGGTACATCAAATACTCAGTTAAAAAAAACTAAACCTTCTTCAGCAAATAAACAAGACGCATTGGCATGACAAATTCATATCGCAAAATATCTCTCATATCTGGAACAAATTTCTACTACATGACAAGCAGAGTAGCACCCTTGCCATCTTCAAAGTAAGCCTAGATAATTGGATGGGCAACTTCAAATTCTCTCCCTCTCTGTATTGTCTTGCCCTCCTTGAGGCTAAAGGGAAATTTTGAATAGGATTTTTTGGCTAGGCTTGAAGTGGTCTGTAGACTGATTGCCTTGAATTTATCTATGAACCTAAAACATTCACAATTTCATAGCAGATAGCTCTCTGATATGCCATCGAATGATCTTTAAAGCAACAACCATGCATCATAAGTACCACCACTCTCACAAACTGCCAACTTACACTACAAGACAAACACATCCCCAAAGTCAGCAGATTCCTAAAACCATTCAACAACATGTGTCTATCCCAGGAGATTAAGCCCCTCTATAAAGTTTGAACTATGGCCTGGAAAATTTAGAAAATGATCCCCGCAGAAAAAAAAATAGATAAATTCATATTCCTTAGAAACCTAGCAAGAAAGGCAGCTAGACAATACAAGGCAAAATAAATGGCAGCCATCCATAAGTCAGCACAATACAACAAAAATAAACTCTGGGTCTAATTATCAGCATAACAGGTTGCTCCACACTCAAAGGTCCTCTAGGAAAGGATGCTATCAAAACAGCATATGGATATATTACCCCTCTGACTTCTAATCAAATTCACCACTTTGCCTTCTAGAAAGTACTTTACATCCTCTATGTTTACTCTCACTGGGCCCACCTCTGACTGCTCTATTTTCTGATTCAAAAAATATCAACTAAAGACATTCTCAAAATATCTGAAAAAAAAAAAAAACTCTAGCAATGGTCCTCAAAGAACTGACAGCCTTCATCCTTGATTCATAATTCTCTTAAAAGATCACAACCTGCAACCCCCGAAAACAACTGCTCAACTTATGCATTATCAACAATAGTATGACAATCTAATGAAAAACAGCAAAAACAATGCCTATAGCAAAAACTGCTAACCACTTTAGGCATCTCTTTCATCCCTACCCTTGTTAAAATACTCAAAAGACTAATTTACAACCAAATAGTCTAGCAACTCCAGAAACTTGAAACCTCTCTCAACATCAGCATGGTTGCTGAGAATCCAAAGGTACACTGCCCAGAATGTACACCCTAACAGATGATGTCATACAAAACAGGGCCAAGGGACTTCTTACAAAAGCCATTTTTATCAGTCTAACAAAAGCTTTTACATAGTTTGTCACACACTATTGTTAAATGCACTGCTTGCAGGCAGCATAAGTCCACAAGCATGCATGCAGTTCATAGACTTCCTCTTCAGCAAGTCCGTTAAGGTACAGATTGGAGATATAGCCTCACTAGCAGCACATTAATCTTACCTCTAATTGGATTTTCACTATTCATTAATAAATTAATTAATAAAGCACTGTCAGATGTCCCCTGCTAGCCATTATCCTCTCTGTCAGTTATATGGTCCTTATCAAAGACTAGCTGCAGCATGATCCAACTGAACTCGGTAATTAGCGTAATGAAAACAAACTTATCCACATTGTAAAAAAGACTAAAACAATTCTATTTTTGACATAAAAAAATGACTGGACAATGTCCTATAATAGTGGCAAAATACAGTAACAGTTCAATCTTACATGTATCTAGGAATCTGGTTTGAACCAACACTGACTTCCCAAAACCACACTAAGATTACTAATTCAAAAGATGGCATGCAGCTGTCCTGGATTTAACTTAGAAAATATTGCACTTTCTAGCCACTCCCACTGACAGATTAGGCACTGGAAAGGGAATCCTGGTTCCAGAACTGGAATATGGACTCCCAATTATAGAATCAAAGGAGACCATGAAGATGCTCAGCCACATTACCCAATTCTGAGGAGACTACCGATGAGTCCCACTAAGTAGGCTTTCAACACACACAAGGGGCAGACAATACTCAAATTCAGGACAGTTTAACATTTTATACTGAAAGCTGATGCTACAGTTTTTGTTGATGACCTACAACAAATTTGAAAATTCTATCATATCCTATTCAGTCTTTTGCCTTTTTGCTGACTGTAGGTCATTAAGCAAGAGTGCTGACCAAAAGAGAAAAAGAAGTAAATGCGTTGTTACAATGGTTCAATATCCACTGGATGGACAGAATCCTAGGTTTTATAGGTCTTGATAAATATGAGGTTTACATATAGGGTGGACCTAAGCTGGTTATAAGTAATAGCTCCCAGCACTCTAATAGAGTCCGCTACATGAATTCATGATTCAGTGAAAAAAGCTATATGAGAGGTGTCAGCTGAAATACAACTGGATAATGACTCATCTACTGCATAAGGTTTGTTAGCAAACACCATAGTTTCTGTCCGTCCAGCACTGAGGTACAGTCCTATAGCTGAAAACCAGGGCATAAAAAGATTAAGTTACACAATAGCTTAGTATTAAATAAAGATAAAATAGCATCACCAAGCAGGAATGTTGGTTGCATCATCTGTATATTTCACTCATCTGGGAATTCTGCAGTGACTTAATGTCAGTAATAAAACTATGAATAAGAAACATGTTGAAACAACCACTGTCTCACTGAAAGTTTGAGAAGTAAGACTGCATTATTCTGCATTATATTGTATTATTAATATTGTTATTTATTTTCAATAAAGGATTATCAGTAAAGGATATTCCATTTTCATCTTAACTGTGGACTACCTGCTATTTTATTATTTTTTAGTACTTATTTTAAAGTTCAATTTTTATTAGTGAGCTATGTGCATAACATAATTGCAGGAGTGAACTTCCCACCTTCCACACTGCGAAGTTTCTGCTTGGTTTGTTTTTGACCCAGTATAGTTTGCATACTGGGTTTTCTGAGACTTCGAGGAATACCAAAGATTTTTCTTTTTGTATTATTCCACTTTGCTGACTAGTATCTATTCCTAAATATAAATCATCCACTGGTATACAAACGAAAGAGAACGAATGATTAAAAACACAGCCGGATTTATTTTAGTGCTTTCATCGAGAAGAACTTCTTCAGAATAAAACCATGCTTTTCTGAAATTGTCTTGGTCAGTGGTTAACCTGGAAGCTCTAATCATCTGAACTTTTGGAAATTGTTGAATAGGATCAATGTGCTCAGGTCTAAGGACAACAATAATGCACTGTATAAGCGTACTTTGACCTGCTCCTGTTTCAAGAAATTTATTTTTTCTGTGTTACAACATGTTGCTAAGGACTATAAAGGGGGTGATTTAAAAAAAAACTGTTGCTAAGGAAATAAACTTTATGGCAACTAAGAATGCAATCTGATAAATATCCTGGACTTAATGATACTGTCTGTATTAAATGTTTTTTTGTAAATGAGACTGCTTATTTAAACAAATATTGGTGTTCTAATTTGAATTAATTGGCTTATGAGACTGTTACTGTTTGAAGTTTGTAAATAAACTGGCATTTTTAAGCATGTTTTTATTCTGAAGAATCCTTCTGGATGAAAGTGCTAAAATAAAACCAGGTGTGTTTTTAATCATCTGTTCTCCTTCATTTACCTACCAATGGATGATTTTTATTTTTTAGTGTTTTCATTACTAATCCTTTGGGTTTATCGCTACTCCTAAATAACTAAAAAAAATCAAGTCACACTAAGTGATAACCTAGAACTAAAAAGAATATTCAGTTGTGTTATGATCAACTGTAATAAAAATGTTTGCTAAGTCTAATAAGACTGCACATCAGCTTTATTACTATTTAAATTAGCACATGTGAAATCACTAATTCTCAAGAAATTTGTGTCTGCTCTATGTACTTGTCTGCATCCATGTTTCATTTCAAGAATGAATTTATAATTGTTTAGAAGCTCAGAGCTATGAGTGCACTCATTTTGATAGTATTTTCTATAAAGCCTACAGTGGGGATATAGCTGATTAGGACTAGCAATGTACCATATATGTACTTATACACAGTCAGTGTCCATTTCCAGATAAGTGGAACAAGGCCTTCACTAGCAGAATGATTGATTATAACTTAGGTTAACTGACAGATGGCACAATGCCATTAACATATGACAAGTGGTCTAGCACACATAGGGATTTTAATTCCATCATTACCAACCAAAGTACCCTCTGGGTATGTGCAAGAAAGGGATTATAGCTGGTAAGAAATAAGAAAATGCTGAAATAAGAAAGAAGCTGGTAAACATGAACTATCAAGTCCTTTATCAGTAGACTACCAGAAAGCAAACAAAAAGAATGGGACAATAGCACATTTAAAATTATTGGAGGTATGTTAAATGGGGTCTACTTCAGTTGACCGAATGTTCACTTACCCGACTTTCATACTGTTGAGATGAAAAAGCCGACCACTGTATAACACCGATGTCTCAGAACACCGTCTTTCCACTCCAGGTAAGTAACCACTTGGCAATCCCGAAAAAAAGTAAAACCGAAGGAAAGGAAATCCACCCACCCCCAACTAAATATACCAACTCCAAGATCGCACTACTGTGGGGGTAAAGGGCAAAATTCAACATGGTGGCTAAGCGGTTGCTTACCTTGAGTGAATAGTTGGTGTTCCAGGATGTCAGTGTTTTGCGGTTGTTTGCCTTTTTGTCTAGGCAATATGAAAGTCAGGTAAGTGAACATCCGGTCACTGAAGTAGACCTGTTAAATGATGCAGACTAAGTATGAAAGGTGTCAGGATGAGAAGATACACTAACCGCACTTTTCATATTCATTCCTTCTCAGAAATAAATCTGATTTGTTAGAGGACAGACAGGCAAGGATACATTAAAAGTTGAAAAAGGCATACTAATAACAGACAAAATTGCTGCTATGTACAGTAGGCAAGGACCGATAGGTCTATAAAATAAATATTGCAGAATTACATTATTAAAATGCCCTTGAGCACATTCATTTTATATGTTAACTCAAAGTTATAACATTATATATTATCAGTCTATATTCATCATGATGTTGAAAGAGTGAAAAAGGGTTTGTGATTATCCAAACAATGCCTGGATAACCAAGATGTTCTTAAATAGACCAAAGTGAAAGAACATGATTGATCCTGGAAATGTTAGTAAGTCAGGTTAATTAAGGGACTGCAGGGGCTGAAACATGCTGAATGGGGCTGTGGAAGCTTTCCTCCACTTCTCCCTTAGTCTCATATGATCATTCATGTATGCCTAAGAATTTTTTGCTTAGGTGAACTTCACATTAATAAGCTATATTCAAAAATGCAATGTTGTATTTAATGAGATATTGTTCCAAATGTATAACAGAATATGATTGCACATTTATAAGCAGTGATAAGCAGTTATCTAACTATAGCACAATGCACAAATATTTACTGCCCACGAGCAGGAAAGAATAAATAGACCTAAGGGTCATAACTTTTTGATCCATAAACAATAACAGATTTATTAAGGCTTTAGCCAAAATGTCTGGTGAATCTTTTTTATTTTTGCTTTTTTTTTAATTTTTTAATCCATGCCTCAGATAAGTGTTAATATTTTACAAAACTATAGCTCACATGTAAAAATGTAACACTTTAAAAGTTATTCAGGTAAAACTCAGCTTCAAAGGGATAATGATTAGAAAACATTAAAACTCTGATCCTTATTTTATTTAATTTTTGAATATAAAAGTCATAATTTTGCTGTAGTACTATAAACATATTTACAGACTCCAATAGATCAACTATAGCTCAGCAATCTTATTTTATAGATCCAGATTATCAACATTTATAGTTTTTCATGTAATTGTCTGATTTTAATGATACCCCGCAAGTCACATTAATGCATTACCTTTGACTTGTATTTACAGAAAAATGTTGACACTGCATTCTAATTGCATTTGTGAGCAGCACTCATCATTTCTCAGTCCATGGTAAATGGATACAAAGCATCAAAGGCAACTTTACCTCTCAACCTCTCAGCATAAGAAATATGGACAAAACCTAAAATAATGGGGGGAACAAAACTCCAAAAATAGGGGCAAAATTTAAATATTGCTTTTATAATCTTAGAAACTTGCTAGAATTGCAGGTTTTGGATTAGCAGAGATTTTCTGAGGGATATAAAGTCCGAAACCCAAATATGTGTAATTATTTAGTGACTTCAATCCTCGGCGTATTGCCAGAAAACCATACATTTTAAGAGAAATAGACTAAAATATGAGATAAAAATCTGAACATTCTGCAAAGTTCTGGACATTTGAGAGGTATGCAACTTTGTTCATCTTCTTTCTAGTCCTCACAAGACACCATGTTGTAAAATTCAATTCTCATAATTCTCATAACCCATGATCTTCAAACTGAAATTCAAATATTGCTAAAGCTACAAACTATCAGATTATCATAGTAATAGGACACACACACACACACACACACACACACACACACACACACACACACACACACACACACACACACACCACACACAAAATGTAGAAGAAGTTGCAGGGATAAGGGATAAACAGTGACTACTGACAAAATTGCAATCAGTTGTGCAGTGACCTCAAAGTTATCATTCCTAACAAAAAAACATCATCAGATGATAATATGGTATTGTAGGGCTGCTACAAATGAAAAGTCAGGAGATAGACATACATTTATGTCAAGTATTGTAAAGGACATGATGTAAGGGCATGTTTAGTCAGAAAACACACATGCCAATATATCTTGCTTGTTTCACTATGGTGCAACTTTGGAGAAGACTATTTCATATCAGGGTAATATGGGATCATGAACTCAATCATAAATGAACATTTCTACTTGTGCTGTTTTCTTCTTTAAAAGTGCAAGTGAGAAATTGCTGCACCACAAAAGCTAAGTCTAAGTATCTCTCAAAATCTCCATATCACTTTCCACTTTAACTCTTTCCAGATTTTCTTCTATGTGCATCCAGTCTGGTTACTGCCTAAATGTATTACTTTTCTGCCACGGAATGGTATGCTAGTCTGTTAATTTATCTCACAGGTAATTCGACATTATTTTTAATTTAATAATTTTAATCATGATACATCATGTTCTCAAATATATTAATAACTTTAATAGTATTAGTACTATTTATTAGTACTAGTGGTAATAGAAGTAGTAGTAGTAATTTTAGGGTTAGTTGTAGTATTAGTAGTAGTAGTAGTAACAGTAGTAGCAGGAGTAGTAGTAGCAGTAGTATCTGTAGTACTAGTAGTAGTAATAGCAGTAGTACTAGTTACAAGCATTCACGTTATTGTTTTGGTATCCATGCAGGCTCGCAAGGCATAAAAAATGCTTTTAAGAGGTGAGCAATTCAGGGTAATACAGCTTGCATGTTTAGTTGTTGCAAGACTCCATTCAGACAAATGATGTTGGCTAAATCAACAAAATCTAAAACAAGTATGCTGTAATGTCAGTCTGCCACAATGATGGGCATGTATAACCAAATAAGGTCAAGTTAAATAAGCAAGTTCCAAATAATGAACCTTATCAGAGCACCGCATTAAGCAAAATGATAATATAATAGTATCAATAATAATAATAATGCAAAGTTGTCTACAGATCCTGGTTCTGCTCTTTTCGTTCGCTGACTATGCTGCAGTCCGGATAATGATAACGGCCTTAATTCTTACAGCACTCAGCTTTTTTAATAAATTCCAGCTGGTGAGGGAATCACAATCACTGATGTCATTAAGAAAAGCTATAGGTAACTGAAACAAGAACTGTGAGGTGCTACACAAAAAAATATATCTTCCTATAAGTAAACATTTCCTTAAGTGTTACTGGTTATGATGTGACCACATATGCTAGATGGACTGAGTACATTAGCTGCTGGACTCAGGCTAGATACAGCCTGAAGTGTAAATATGGACATATAAGTACAAACTGAAAGCTTCAGTGTTCTACACATCGAAAGATGTAAGGAGCGCCGTGTGCATAATACTGGACCATAGAATCAGTAACCACAAGTTACAGGAACCAGGATCTCAACATAAATAACATAGCAGTGTGAAGAACATGGGTGCTAGATCAAGGGGAACAGAGTTAGAGCAAGTGATCACAGATATATTTCTAGAATACGACACAGAACAAAGGATTTGATCATTACTTGTGCAAAAAAACTGTGACTTCTTGTTGACAGTAATGAAGGAGACACAAGGAAGAAGCATGGTGCAGTGTGTGTCTTTGTAATGGTTGTTTGTGCAAATGGATATAAATAAAACATTGCTAACATTGTGTGCTTTATTATCAGTATTATTTTTAGAACACATTGCATGCAGCACATTTCATTTCTGTAAGACAGGTTACAGATCTTTATCACTTTAAAGATCGGCCACAAACATAAATAACAGACACAAAACCTTAGGGCTATTCTGGTCTGCAAGAAAGATTTGAAAAGAAAATATTTGTTTTCTTGTATTAATACATATTCTTTGATGACCAGTATTGCTAACATAAACCCCACTTGTTTCATTAGAATAAAATAATAATGTGACAAAACTCTCAGTCAGCCAGAGGCCACATCAACAAATGCAGCAATATCTGTTATTTATATATTATATACTTTGTGATAAAGTTCACAAGCATAGAGACAAAAAAGTTTAAAAAAAATAATAATAGGATGCAAAGCTTTATCATTCTCAGTTTTCATGCAGACAGGGTTCCTGTCTCAATCATAAGACATCTAGAACCAACAAGCAGTCCAGATACCATAGAATTAGACATGAAGAAGGGCACTGGATAGTTGTATGCTGACTCACTGATCACAGTAAAGGAGAGGGAGCCTTTGCTGCAAAAACACTGGATATGCCACTAGGGGTTGGGCTGTAGGTGAGGTGATGTATGCAGATGTAATGTACTTGTGAAATAGTGCACACATTCCCTGCAATGACTGTCCCACTACATAATGACACGCTGCTGAACAAGCAGGTGTGAGATCGGTGGTGGTGCTGCGGTAGCGTTGTCACCTCACAATAAGACGTTGTCCTGTTCGATTCTCAGCTAGATCGTCTTCTGTGTGGAAACATGCGTGAATGGGTGTACCTTCATTGAAGGTTGTGCATCAGTAGCCTAGTACCTACCTATGAACCTATCTGGAGGGATAGATTCCTGTCCCAGAGACTTCCCATACTCTGGAACAAACTACCTATCTGTATCAAACAAAGCTCCTCATTAGCACTGTTCAAGAAAACTCTTGATGATTGGATGGGAGATAGGAAATTTACCCCGGGGATCACTTCTGTGGCTCTGCTCGACAGTGGCACAGGAAAATAATTTTCTTGGGTGGCGAAAGCCAGGGTACCTTTGGCTAGGCTTATATAGGCCCTAGGGCCAATAGCCTAGTACCCACCTATGAACCTATGAATCAGGGCCGACAACTCGGCACGTAAAAATCTACTGCCAATCATTAGCGGATCGGAGTTCCGCTGTGGCGACCCCTAACTGGGAAAAGCCAAAAGACACAACAACATTGAAGCTGTCCAGCTGCAAAATGATGCCATGCCTGCTACTAAATCTCACCTCTGCAGGTATTTGCATCCCGATAACTTCCCTTTGAATGGAAGCAGGCATCTGACAACAGACCACATTGTGGTAACTGACAGGCAAGAAAAGGCAAAACTGGAAGAAAGTGATGAAGAAACAGTTGCTTATGCTGTAAAATCTTCTAAACATCCAAGAGTTAAACATTATATTTATAACTATAACCACTGAAAACAACAGACTATTATTCTTGTCAAACTACTGGCTCTAATGCAACTTTAGTTCATCTACTCACTGCTGTCTCTGAAGATAAGTTTGTAACTGACAGTCGCAAGATGCCATATTGTGTTACACTAAACTAGGGTGCTTGGTCAGAATACATCACATACTGTATATCTAATGAAACTTATGCAACTGAACAGTCAAGTCACAGTACCAGCATGCATGTCTCTGCAACATACACCTGTCTTTCTTAAATGTATTAAAATTATACCACAACTAACATCAGGAATGACTTGTACTAGTTGCCAGGCTGCAGCCCCTTCCCCCCAAACTAAAAAAAAAGAAGAAAAAGTAGAATTAGACGAAGAAGAAGAAGAAACTGTATTAAATTTGGAAAGCTGGCTAGTATTTTTAAATTGTGTCTTTCGGCTTTTCCCAGTTAGGGGTCACCACAGCGGAACTCCGGTCCGCTAATGATTGGCAGTAGATTTTTACCTACTGGCTTGCCAGGCCTAATGCACAACATTCAATGAAGGAACGCCCATTCACGCATGTCGCTACACAGAAGATGCTCTAACTGAGAATCAAACAGGCAACGTCTAACTGTGAGGCGACAACGCTACTGCAGCATCACCACCGCAGTACTAAATAATAGTCAATTTTCTGACTTTCTGTTTTCTGCTGAGTGCTTACAAGTCTGTGTATGTGCATACAAATCATTCTGGAGAGATCAAACATAAACACAAATCAAACAACTAAAAGAAAACAAACAAATGGCTTAATTTGGTTGTTGTGTTGTTTTCAAAACATTCTGAGAATAAGCTTACCCAAATAATCGGCTCTTCATTCCTCTTAATAGCTTCACAGGGCTGCTGTATGAAGCAGCAAGTAGTGTTTCCTACTGACTCAGGCTGCCTCAGTTGACTAAGACAGCTTGCTATACTACCAACATGTAGTAAGGTAAGTGCTTAATTTATTTGTGTGTGTGTGTGTGTCTGTGTGTGTGTGTGTGTGTGTGTGTGTGTGTGTGTGTGTGTGTGTGTGTGTGTGTGTGTGTGTGTGTGTGTGTGTGTGTGTGTGTGTTATGTATATCTACCTATCTATCTATACTTATGCGGGTGCATATGTTTTCCTCGATGGAGGATGGAGCTGGTAGATCGGATTGAAAATCAGCTGTTTGTAAAGTACCAGTTTTTATTTTGCAGATCACAGTACACTGGAGATCAGGGAATATTCCCTTTACCCACTGTAGCATAATTTCAGAGTTAGAATATACAATTAGCAGAGGGTGTAGTGGGCTTGCCTCCATGCAAAAACATTTGTTTTATTTCTCAATGTTTTGTGGATCTATTTTTTTTGAAGTTGATGTTTTCACATCAATGATTTTGATGTCAATGATTTGTGCTGCTGATCAATCAACACACACACACACATAAACACACACACACACACACACACACATATATATATATATATATATATATATATATATATATATATATATATATATATATATACATATATACATTGAAATTCCTAACATTGAGACCATAACATCAAAAATTCAAAACACTGAAAATCCCAAACAATGAAACTTCAGAACACTGAAACTTAGCTTCATAACATTGAAAACTACACTGCACATGTAAATAAGATCCCTTCCATCTATAACAACACATAACTAACAAACACACTTTCTACTATGTTACTGCAGGGGGGCAAGACCCTGCACCCCCACACCCCCCATAAATTAAATTTACCAACTCCAAGATCGCACTACAGTAGAAAAAAGTTCATTTCCTAGCCTCACTGTATCACGATCACCATACACTGAGGTTAGGAAATTAACTTTTTTCCATTGTAGTGCGATCTTGGAGATGATATATTTAATTTATGGGGGGTGTGGGGGCAGATCCCCCAAGCTCGCCTGGAGAAACCTAGTAGAAAGTGTGCTTCTTAGTTAGGTGTTGTTATAGGTGGAGGGGATGTTATTTACACGTGCATTGTAATTTTCTGTGTTATGAAGCACATTTTCAATGTTATGATTTTTCATTGTTCTGGGTTTTCAGTGTTTTGGGATTTTGATGTTTTGGTCTCAATGTTTTGAATTTCAACGTTATGAAATTTCAGTGTTTTGAAGTAGACCCATAAATATATATATGAATCTACTTTAAAATATTAAATTCCATAACATTGAAACACAAAATATTGAGACCAAAACAATGAAACAACAAAATACTGAAAAGTTACAAAACTCAAGCCTACAATATCGAATTGCAAAACCACAAAACAAAGTAAATTTCTGAAACCTGCACTTTTTCAGGGGGGCTACACCCCCTGTACCTCCCACCCCCCCCTGCAAATTTAATATACCAACTCCAAAATCGCACTATATTGAACAAAGTAAATCAGGCACATCTACATTATTTCCATCTAAACCTGCCTTCTACAGCAACACATACCATTACATAAAAATTACAGCTCCAATACGGCAGTACGTTCCTGACAACACAGCATAAACACTAACATTTCCTAACTGTACACCTACCACTTTCACAACAGCAAATATGGTCTGATACAACAACCTATATTTATTTTAAATAATATCACTTACCAAACATCTCCAGAAACAAATCAAGCAGTCTACGTAGCTCCCAAAATAATGTACTACAAAGCCTTAAAGACACACCGCACCAATCTCCAACTTCCCATTAAAATATAAATGACAAGTCAGCACACTACAATAAAACACTGTAAAATTACAACTCACTACACCAACCACTTGTACAAATGTAAAACACCTCTCCCGATCTACATTTTGGTATGCTGAAGATCAGCTATCTGAACTTTCAGTATTTTGGCATTTCGTAGTTTTGGTCCTGATCAATATTTTGCATTTTGATATAATGGGATTTGTTATTTAAAAGTATCTATCTATCTATCTATCTATCTATATATATATATATATATATATATATATATATATATATATATATATATACATATATATGCATTGTGTGTGTGTGTGTGTGTGTGTGTGTGTGTGTGTGTGTGTGTGTGTGTGTCTGTATGCGTGTTTGCCTCATGTTTTATTCTCTTTTTCCCTATATCATTTGTGGTGATCTGATAAATCAGTCAGTGCGGATTGCAGTCACTAATTAATGACAGACATTTGAGATTTCAGACTTAATTACCTTAAGAAAAGGCATGGTAATGCAAAGACTGTTATTCTAGCAACTTTCTCAGTATGCAAAGGAAATATCTGTCTCTGATTCTGGTCATGTGTCTCCCATTATTTTTTTAACATTCTCCTTGATTTTTGAGTTAAGATTTAAAGAGGTATTGGGGGGTTGCAGTGAGTTGCACATTGTATTCTGACAGCAGTGAGCTGAGAAGATAAATTCTTGTTATTTATGTGTTAATTCATTCATTTCATCACGGTCAAATATTTATAATGTATAACCAGGGCTAAATACTATGGTTTCTTTGAAACCTGTACTTAAGGCCAGAAGGAATGTTATCATTCACAAACAATAGTTATAATGTAAAGAAGCATGCACTTATTTTAATCTATGGGAACGATGATTTTTTGTTAGAAGAGACCCACTATATAAGGGTAAATCCTTTGGTGAAGAACTCTGTGTGTCTTCTAACGTTTGCAATCTATTTTTGAGACTCTATTCATATGCAGGCAAGAGTGAATTATTAATTCAAAAGTTGATATGTCTTGCTTGCTACTTTGTTCCTCTTAAGTGAACTGATTGGCAGCATAAGGAGGCTCGTCTCCTTGGAAAGAGACATGATTTGTCTATCAATGTTATTGCTTCGATACTTTTGATTTGTTGGATGAGTGTATAATCGGGTGTGATTGACCAACGATAGTACGAATCGGAAGACTGTCTTGTCCTTACATGATTGTATTTATATTTGAGTCCGAGAGGTTTTGATAGGTGAAGAGAGAGTGTCTGCCTTCTCGTAGTGAAGCGATTGGTCCTTGTTTGTGTTTTCCTAGATGGAGGCTATAGTTGGATTTGCCATCTGGATGCTGTTCATATTCTCAGCTGACTTAATGTTAGGTGCCTTCCGCTTATATGTATGTTTTTGGGAGGGCAGGAGAGATCTCACTAATAAGTCGATTTATTTCATTATTTGAAATAAATGTGTGATCTATTTTATAGTAGGAGCGAAAGTACAATGAATATATGTTAGTATGCTTGCAGTGCATCGCAATGTGACTTTCACTTGAGCAGGATACAGAATGACAACTAAAAGTTGACACGCCTTACCTTCTCCTTTACTTGTTTACAGCAAGTTGATTGGTAGGATAGGGAGACTTGTCATTTCTGGAAGGGGCTTGATTCATTCATTAACATTATAATTTTTATACATTTGATTGGCCAAATGAGTGCTTTTTTCTTTTACAACTGATGTACTATTGGCTAGGACCAGACAAATATTACGAACTGAAGGTTTGCCTTGTTCCTTACGTGATTGTATTAACATCATATTTGAAAGGTTATGATAGGCAGAGAAAGAGTATTTTCTTGGCTTACATGAGCTGAATGGCTCTTGTCTATGTTTTTTGGTCTGACAGAGGTTGTCAGTACTAATAGTTAGCTTATGCAAAATGCTCCCTTTACTTATATTTGATGTTCATTCTATGTATGAATAAGAGATGCACTCTGATCCAAGAGATTGACACATTTAGTTTTGTACTCAGTTCACACGAAGCGTGTGTTAGTTTTATGCAGTGTGAATGAACAAGTTTATATTTGAATCTGAAGGCTAATATGCCATGTTACCTCCCTCCCTGCTAAAAGTGAGCTGATTGGCAGGTTAAGGAGGCCTGTTTTTTTGCAAAGGATTTGATTAGTCTAACAGTATTTTAATTAGAAGGCATATAAATGGTAGAATTGGTATGTCCGCCATCTTCAGAAAGCTATGATTGGTCAGAAACAGCAGCCTAATATGCATTGAAAGATCACCCCACTATTGCAAGGCTGTATTTGCCCTAAATTTGGAACGGTATGATAGGTTGAAAACGAATGCCATTCTCCTCCCAGTGGGTTGTTCCATGCTTGCAGCTCTCTGGACCAGTGGGAATCATGATTGAAGCTGTTATATATAATATTTATGACTGGAGAGATGCAAAGTGTTCTTCATTACTTTGAATTTGATTGGATATTTGTTTTTTATAATGGAATCAACAGTCCTAAGTTTTACGATCTGAAGAAGGCGAATTGCCGAAAGTGCTTATCGGACTTGGAAGGACTGTGTTTTATTCTTTTACTCGCTCTTGGAATAAATATTAATTCTTTTATTATTGTCTTGGAATCTGTGCTTTGTTGGTATACCAAAGGTTTTTCTGTCTTCATTTCATCACAGTCAAATATTTGTAATGTATACCCAGGCATACAAACGGTTGTAACTGACAGTCATATCTGTGTGTGTGTGTGTGTGTGTGTGTGTGTGTGTGTGTGTGTGTGTGTGTGTGTGTGTGTTGTGTGCGTGTGTGCGCGTGTGTGTGTTTGTGCTTGCATGGAGGTGTACATTGTATTCTGACAGCAGTGAACTGAGAAGATGATAGATTCCTATGTGACAGTTATTTATGCATCTATTTATTCAATAGATGCAATCAAACATTTGAGGTGCACAGTCAAAGTTACTTTAATTGGTCACACCTGTAATTGTTTTTGCAATCAATGGATTCAGGGACTGTCTGCAGATGAAAGTGACTGACATTGTTTTGAATTTTTCAAGTTTAAAGTTTTTATTCTGGCTTTGCATAAATAGTATGTATATTTTTTCACCTTCCATCACAGTGAAACATCAGTGGATGGCACAGTGGTGCAGAGGTAGCATCGCTTCACAGCAAGAGGTTCTCTGCCTCAATTCTTGGCTGGAGTACTTTCTGTGCGGAGTCTGCATTCCTCCCTGCATTCATGTGGGTTTCCTCCAGGTGCTCCGGTTTCCTCCCACGTTACAAAGACATGCATCTTGAGTGTTTCTCCCCAGGCCTCCGCTAAAAATTGGCTTTGTTACAAATCAGATATTCCCAGTAAACAAATGTTAAACAAATAAATAAATAAATCAGCCTTATACTCAATAAGTGGATGTCTAGCAGTCTGGGTGGTATGTGTGTGCCAGCAGCTGATTATTGGCAGTGTCATATCGAGTTTGTTTCTTCCTGGACCTCCACTGAAAATTGGCTTTATTCCAAGTCAGACTTTGTAGGTAAACAAATGTTTAATAAATAAATCATCATTATACTCAATAAGTGGATGTCTAGCAGTTTGGGTGGGATGTGTGTGCCAGCAGCTGATTATTGGCGGAGTGTCATATCAAGTTGTGTTTCTATCTAATAGAGTTTGGTTCTTTGGGTGAGGTTTTTGGCTGGGCATCTCTTCTTTGTGGACTATGCATTTACTCCTTGTATCTGTATGGATTTTATCTATGTGCTTTGTTTTCTTCTGAATAATATATACCTTTGGTCTTTTGTGCATCTACTTTCATTCCACTCTAATGCTAGAAGGTAGCTATCTCATTTTGGAGGAATAGGGAAACAGGCACTATTCCCAGATAGAATTTAAACATCCTTGTATTTTTCTTCCCAGTTTATTGGGAAACTACTCTTGCATTAGCTAGGAACATGAAGATTTAGACACAATTTATTTTCCTTGAATGTAAAAATAAGCCTGAATTTCTTCCTTACTCACAATGTTTGTTCAGACCATTATTAAATCAAAAGATTGTAAGATGCACTCAAAACTAAATCATCCAAAGCAAATTTTGAAACCTGGGAGGAAACTGAACTAGTTCAAAATGATGTGAAGATTACTGATCCTACAGACATTGCCAACAAAACACAGCATCCATGGGAAACTCAATGAGGAATTAAACCCACAGCTAGGACAGCTGTTTAATCATAGAGCCATGGAGAGGATCATAATAAGGCAGATCATGCCTTCTAAACTTGGTTGACTTTTTCAAATGTTAACCCATACATCATAAGATGGGTTGCAAACTGGCTGAGTGACAGAACCCACAGGGTCAGAGTTGCTGGCCATGTCAGACTCAAAGCCTGTCACAAGTGGTGTACCACAGGGCTCAGTCCTGGGCCCTCACTTGTTTTACAAGCAAACACAGGAGGGTTATGACAAAGTTTGCAGATGACTGCAAACTACATCTGACACAGATATCCTTCAGAAGGGTCTCACAGAAACGGATAACCAGGTTGATAGTAGTCTGTCATTATTGCCCACCTTATCATGAAGGGATTCTCATCTAGATCACATCAGACCAATGATTGAGTACAATGCCCCATTCATGTATCTGACCCGACACTTGCAGCAGCTGGAGAGGCCACAAAAGTTCCTCACCACATACAAGGCCATGTCAAACCCAGATTTGATGAATATGCTTCACCTCAAAAATCTAGATCCCTGGCCTTGTTCAAGAGAAATCTTGACCAATGGATTGTCACTGCTCAACAGAGGCACAGCAAAATAATGCAGATAGCCTAGTATGAACCTATGAACCTATGAACCTATGAAAACATTTAGAACTTCCAGGGGTGTATTGGTCACTAGTCCCCTGAGTTAATTCATTTACTTTCTCTAGATTGTATAGTCTTAGATATTGTGGGTATGTTAAAAGCATGAAGTGAACTAAAAAGTAAGACTGTGAAAAAACAAAAAAGAAGTAAGCTATCTGGATAGTATGGGATCAGGATGAGGAGCAAATGGAGGCAGTGGGAAAGTGCTGGGTATAACTTGTGTACAACAGAGGGACCCACTGAACCCTTTGTCAAGGGCTTCATTTCACTTACGGCTGGCCTTATCAATTGCAATATGACATTTGAGGTGTATATAGTCAGTAAAGTGACTATAATGAGTGAGTATACGCAGAGGTAGTCTGTAGATGATTGAATGATCCTATCTGCTATTTCATCACAGGTAATGGTCACTAATCATCTGTAGTAGAGCCTCAGCTCATTGAATTTATCCCTAATTATTACTTTGCTTCCTGCACCCCCCCCCCCCCATTGCTTTGAAGTCACCAACCATCACTCACTAGCAGTGTAGTAGGTATTTGGAAAAAGAAATTGAAGGATTTCTTTCTCAGCTATTGTTGTAGCTTTCAAGACCCTCTAAAAATTGGTACAGGTCCAGTGGAATTGTCTATGTGATGTGAATTAGTACATTATCATTTGCTACTTATAATTGTATTCAAGGAACCTTTAATACTTATGCACCAAATTACAAATTACCAATAAAGGCTTGTTTTCAGTGAGGCATGTTTAATTTGCATTGCATATGTACTAGTAGTTCGTTGTAAATTCCAGCTCTTACAATCATTCATTTCTTCATTTTTCAATACCTGTTTTATTCATTTCTGGATTTATATATTTTGTCTAATTATTACTTGATAATCAGATGTGTGGGCTGGTCTAAAGACTCTTTTCAGCCATGACCAAGGCAAAAAGATGCCAAGAAGCAAGATGTTAAATATAAACAAGATATAATAACAAGTAAGATATATTTCAGTGATTGAATACTGAACAGAGATACAGAGGAACAACAAAGAAATATAAGACAATTTTACTGACTGGAAATAGATAAACTACAAAGAAATATAACACGTGAAAACTAAATGGCAAGGATTGCTTCAAAACAACAGAGGAAGTAGTATGGTCGCTGAATAAATATTTCCCAGTTAAAATAGATGACGTTGGATTGGCTAAGAATGGAAATGCCTTGGTGGAGCTAACCATTGTCTCTAAAACTTGCAGGGAGGTCTTAGCTTATCCTGGCATTCATTTAGCAAAAGGTAGATAAAGTAATTGGGCAAGATGTCAGTCTATTACAGACTTCACACACACACTCATGCATGCACTGTATGGACACCTTTGGGACCATTCACCTATTTAATGTCTTGAAGAAGAAGAAAGAAGATAGAGTATCATGTGAAAGCCTATGCAAAGGCAGGAAGAACATGCAGATTCTACACAGAAGGCACACCAGCCTGAAACTAAACTTTATAGCCAAGTATTGTGAGGCAGTTTCACCAGTCATTTATCCACTAATTGTATCCTTCATTTTTTTGTTGTGTAATGTTTTCTCAGAAAATTATTTATACCTCCCTATACATTTCTATACAACATGTACTAGCTGTATGCATCAGGCTTATAGTCAATAGTACTTGAAAAACAGTGGAATATATTCAGTTTTATTGTGTTATTTTGCAGTTCATTCTTTGTTTCTTATTTTACTTATTAGACTTGGTTTAAGGAAATGCAGTCTTTTCTCAGAAGCTGCCATATGACACCACTCATTAGAGCCATACCTATGTTATACAATCCTTACAACAAATACTTATAAAGATTATACTTACAATGTTTATGAACTGAATTACCTGGTAGTTTGCCTTAGATCCATAGCTAGGTTCTCATACAGTACTTATAACAAATGCTGTATAAAGGTTATATTTACAATGTTTAAGCACTGTATTACCTGATAGTTTGCCTTAGAGTCATAGCTATGTTCTTATGCATACTATATAAAGGTTATATTTACAATGTATATGCACTGTATTACCTGACAGTTTGGTGCAGAGAAATAAAGATATGAGTTGCTATTTAATGTCATACTCTTGTTCTGGGTTTGTTGCTCTCTGCCTGTATGTGTTTATCACAAGATTCTGAGCAGGTCACTAAACCAGGTAATGGTCCAGAATCACTACTAAAGGCAGGATTCTACCTAGTAGGCTTACCCAGCTAACTAACAAGTAAAACAAAACAAAAAATATCTTGGTACCTGAACTGCTCTGTATAATATTATACGCTGTCTCATGTCTAACAGGGTTTCTTGATTTGTCCAAACAAATGTCCATTAATGTTTGTGGAGCTTTACACTCCACTGAAAATGCAGTTTTCCAGGCATAAATAAGTAAATATTAATAATAATAATGACAAGGTGCATCAAAAAGGTATATTAGAACCAAGCTAGCACCTCAGTCAGCAGAAGTATACCTAACGCTGAATACAAAGAACTTAAATACTAAAATCAATACACTAATTAATAATTAAAATTAAATAATTAACTAAACACATAAAAGGCTTCCAATTAAAATCAATATTGAGACTGCTGTGTCTTATAGTATTAAATGTCATTATAATTTGTGTTTTCTTCTTATAAATAAATAAACATGCTCTTTGTGGTTTCCAACTGGATATTAAGTTTTGTTGTGGTGTACTGATTGTGGTTATATGAATGTCTGCATGACTGATTACACATCATTCCAAATTGCTATGTCAAGAAATATTTTGACAGAAGTCCAATCTCCTTGCATACCTCTCAACCTCTTAGTACAACAAATTCAAACAAAGCCTAAAATAATTTGGGGAATATCCCAAAAAAGGACAGATTTCAAATATTATTCTTATTAACTCAAAAACGTATTAGAATGACAGGAATGGTGTCAGCATGCATTTTTCAGAAGGATATGAAGTCTGAAACTCAAACATATATACTTTGGTGACTTCAATCCTCATTGATTTGGCAGAAAACCACAAATTTTATGAGACAGAGACAAAATGTAAAGCAAAAATCTGGACAGACTGTGGACAGTTGAGAGTTATGCCACCCTATCTTTGCACATTTTGAAGGCTTTTTATTGCACTTAAAATACTTTTATTGAATTATCATTTGTAACATAGGCAGATTTACATTTATATTATGTAGAGCAATATATGTGATATATAATGTTTGTAAATGTGAACTTGTGAATACAGTTTGATTGCTTTTTAATGCATTTAATCCCTTTTCTGGAATGAACACCAATTTGGACAGATTTCTATTTGTTCATTTCAGATCATTTATCTACTGTGCCACAAGATATGTGACCCTTATTTGTACACCTTGTGCTTCTCCTCATCCAGTATGTCATGGAATAAAATGCAATTTGTTTGAAGGATTCATTTTTAATTTGGTGAATCATGTAAACACTGGTCTTCTAGAATTAAGACCTTAATACAGAATTATATTGTAATAAAACAGACTTTGGAGAATGGAGTTTTGGGTAAAAAAGAATGCAACCTGCTCTGAACTTATAAACACAGCTAGCAGACCACTGTAGGGACAAAAGAGAGCTTTGCTATCCTAGATATATTTCCTTATATCACAGGGAGACTGCCATAATGCATAAATAGTTGGAAGTATAGAAAACTTCTGGAAGAACTTCTTGATCAGGAACAAATGCAGGAATGGTAAAGGAGAGCCAAATTCAAACCAAGAGATGAAAGGTTAATTTTGGCGGCTCAAAATAGCGGGCTGCATACACGTTGGTGTACAAAGTCCAGTGAACATGTGGGAGAAACAGACAAATGTAGGTTTTGTAAAATGGAATTGGAAACAATTGCACACCTCATTGCTGGTTGCGACAGAAGGACAGTACACTGAAAGGCATAATAATGTGGCAAGAGTGTTGCACTGGGGATTGTGCAAACATTATGGTAATGAAGTGGTTGAAAAACACTGGAAACATGAGCCACAAAGTATCATAAATAAATTAAGAAGTCTACATCACATACGATCAACCATTACCAACAGTTCAAAAGATAGATGCTAGAAAACCGGATATAGTGGTTCAAGAAAAGAAGACAAAAGTAGCATTCATCATTGAAATTGCCACATCCAGTGACTACAATGTCTTGCATACAGAGAGACGCAAAGTCATAAAATATCAGGATTTGCAGGCAGAAATGAGAACAATATAAAAGAAAGATACCCAGACAGTTCCAATAGTAATAGGAGCAACGGGTCGTATAAAAAAGAATCTACAATTGTATTTAGATATGCTACCAATACATATAACTCCATACATGAAGCAGAAGGAGTAATTACTGGGCACATTGCGGGTGCTGCAAAGAGCACTTTTGGCTCCATGCTGAAGGATAACACTGTCCAAGCTACAAAAACCTTTACTAATGCATTCTACAGGCAGCTACAAGAATGCATGGATCATGCCATGCCAAGAAAAACCAAGACTCACTCCTCCAAGAAAAGGAAACCAGTCTGGTGGACTCCTGCCATAAACAAGCTGTACAATAGAAGGAGGAAACTAGTACAGAAAAGAGTAAAATCCCAAAAAGGGAAGACATCCCTGAGCAGTATCAGCAAGAAACTACGATCCCTCATAAAATCATCCAAGGCGAGCTTTGAAAGAAAAATTGCCAAGGACTCCAAAGATAACCACAAGGCATTCTTTAGCTATGTCAAGAATGTAAGTGGCAATGCTCAGATCTGCTCAGAGTTAGTGCAGAATGGCACAAAATACACTGAACAGACCAATATCGCCAACATCCTGGCAGACAGTTTCAGCACAAACTTCACCCCCCTCTCACCCCCAAAAGGGCCCATAACCATACCAGAAGAATGTAGAGTCCCTGAAATCACAGACACTCAAGTTAAAACAGCCCTCTCCAAAGCCAAAAACACAGCATCAATGGGACCGGACAGTGTCCCAGGCTGTTTCCTACATGAGCTCAAAGACGAACTAACCCCTCAACCTAAACACACTGTTCAAACTCAGCCTCTCCACAGGCTACATACCCATAGAGTGGCGCACAGCAATGGTTATTCAGCTCCACAAAGGTGGAGCCACAAACACCCCTGGAACCATCACCCTATAAGCCTGACTAGCTTGGTCTGCAAGGCTATGAAGCACATCATCATGGAACTCACTAACAGAGACATTGGGAAACTCCAAACACTGGACCCTACCCAGTTTGGCTTTGATAAGGGCAGATCATGCCTCCTAAACCTGGTGGACTTTTTTGAGACAGTTACCAAGGCTATAGATGAGGGAAAGGTGGTACACACAGCCTACCTAGACCTCACTAAGGCACCATTCCCCATTCTGGTATTATAGACAAGCTCACCAGCCTAAACATAAACCCCTACATCACAAGATGGGTTGCCAACTGGCTCACAGACAGAACCCACATGGTGAGAGTTGTGGGAGCTAGGTCCAACTCTAAACCGGCTACAAGTGGCATTTCCCAGGGCTCAGTCCTAGGACCCCTCCTGTTTGGCATATACTTCTCAGAGGTACAGGCAAGCACAGGAGGACTACGGCTGACCAAGTTCGCAGACGACTGCAAACTAGGGACTATAATTGACTCGCCGGCTGACACAGACATCCTCCAAAAGGGTCTCACTGAGACGGATACCTGGTGTCAAAATCATGGCCTCAAGCTAAATGCCAAAAAGTGCATAGTCATCCCCTTTGGAAAAAACAAAGTACCCGCAAACTACCACATAGGTTGTAGTCCCCTAAATATGGAAGACGTAATAAGGGATCTGGGGACCCAAGTAGATAATAATCTCACCTTTGATAATCACATTGCCAAAGTGGTTAGAAAATCCTTCTACGTGGCCCACCTAATCACAAAAGGGTTCGCATCCAGATCAAAAGAGGTCATTGTGCCCTTCTACTCATCACTCATCAGACCCATCTTAGAGTACAGTGCCCCATTTGGGATGTACCTTACAAGACACCTGCAACAGCTGGAAAGATCACAGAAGTACCTCACCAAGAGAATCAATGGCCTCAAACAGATGCCCTATGCAGCTCGACTGCAGAAACTCCAGTTGTACTCGGTTGCATACCACCTACTCACAGGTGATCTCTGCCTGACATACAAAGCCATGTCCAACCCAGAATTGATGGACATGCTCCACCTAAACAAAACCTTATTCCTTCGAGCCACACGCTCTAGGGATCTAAACCTCACTGCAACAATAAATAGGACATGCTGGAGGGATAGAGTCCTGTCCCAGAGACTTTCCATGCTTTGGAACAAGATCCTAATCTACATTAGGCAGAGCTCCTCGCTAACACTCTTCAAAAGTAACCTTGATGAGTGGATGGGAAACAGAAATTTTACCATGGGGATCACTTCAGTGGCTCTGCTGGACTGAGGCACAGGGAACTAATCTAAGGGGGTGACGAAAGCCAACGCATTCTGGCTAGGCATATAAATGCCTTTGGGCAGATAGCTTAGTACCCACCTATGAACCTATAAACCTATGAACATATGATGAAATAGTAAACTATCAATGTTACTGCCTGTAACATTGCAAAGGTACAACAGCAACATAACAAAACAAGCCTGTATGAGTATAATGTGCAAATGTGCATGCAATTTTGTTAATATTCTAGAGATAGGTGCTATTATAGTGGACTGCAAGTAGTGTCTGTTTTTACAACATGAATGTGGTTTCATATTAATAAGAACTAGAATCATCAACACAGATAAAGACTAAATAAGGAAAAATATCTTGAAGCCTGCTGCTGGCATTAATAAATTGAAAGTGTATATAGCGCACAAAAAATATTCTCTTTACACTTCTTTTCAATACAAATATATAGCTAATGTGATTCCCTTTCTGTTACCTGTGTGCTGCCTAGGCTGTGGATGGTTGTGCACTTAATGTGGGATTGTAGGAAGAGCAATTACATTTCCTAGTGAGGTACCCATGCTAGGAAGGCATATAAGTACACTGGCTTTATATATTCTACCCTGAGGCAATAACTGTTCCACACAAAGCAGTCTGT